>NC_054699.1:37287969-37457621 GCF_016097555.1 Gigantopelta aegis
ATCTGCGTCAGTCTGTGTTGGATCTGCGTTAGTGTGTGTGGAATCTGCGTTAGTGTGTGTTGGATCTGCGTCAGTGTGTATCAGATCTGCGTCAGTGTGTGTCAGATCTGAGTCAGTCTGTATTGGATCTGACTCAGTCTGTGTTGGATCTACATCAGTGTGTATTGGATCTACGTTAGTCTCTGTTGGATCTAAGTCAGTGTGTGTTCGATCTGCGTCAGTATGTGTTGGGTCTGTGTCAGTCTGTGTCGTTTGTGTGTCAGTCTGAGTTAGTCGGTGTTGGATGTGCATCAGTCGTTGTTGGATGTGCGTCAGTCTGTGTTGGATCTGTGTCAGTGTGTTTTGGATATGAGTCAGTGTGTGTTGGATCTGCGTCAGGGTGTTGATTTAGTCTGCAATCGATCTGAATTGGTGTATTGAATCTCCGTCAGTGTGTGTTGGGTCTGAGTCAGTCTGTGTTGGATCTAGGTCAGTGTTTGTTCGACGTGCGTCAGTCTGTGTTGGATGTGCGTCAGTCTGTGTGTTGGATGTGTGTTAGTCTGTATTGGATGTGTATCAGTGTGTGTTGGATGTGTGTCAATCTATGTAGGATGTGTGTCAGTCTGTATTAGATGTGTGTCAGTCTGTGTTGGATGTGTGTCAGTCTGTGTTGGACGTGTGTCAGTGTGTGTTGGATGTGTGTCAGTCTGTATTGGATGCGTGTCAGTGTGTGTTGGATGTGTGTCAGTCTATGTTGGATGTATTTCAGTTTGGATGTGCCTCAGCCTGTATTGGATGTGTGTCAGTGTGTGTTGGATGTGTGTCTGTCTGTATTGGATGTGTGTCAGTGTGTGTTGGATGTATGTCAGTGTGTGTTGGATGTGTGTCAGTCTATGTTGGATGTACGTCAGTTTGGATGTGCCTCAGCCTGTGTTGGATGTGCGTCAGACTGTGTTGGATCTTCATAGAATTTTTCCACATAACACTATCTGCGGCTGTTTTTCCATAAAAATCTGTCTTTGGTCTGCGTCACTCTGGATGATGACTTGCTACAGATTTGTTGGAAACAGGGATTTACACATAACGTACACCCTTGTGCTTAAATAACCAATTCTGACACATGCAGCGTGCAGTGGTTGAAATGTAATTTTATACGAAGCTGTAAGATACGTACCTCAGAGATTACAACTGGCTTTACCATGTTGCCGATATCGTCTAGGTCACGTTTTGGGATCTGCCCACTTCTGAACATCAACTCTTTCTCGTCTGATCTACATATTCCGGGTTCAGGGTCTCGTTCAGAGTCTGATTCAGGGTCTGGTTCGGGATCTGGTTCAGGATCTGGTTTAGGGTCTGGTTCAATGTCTGGTTCAAGGTCTTGTTCGGGATCTGGTTCAGGATCTGGTTCAGGGTCTGATGTGATGTACAGGTCAGGATCGTCCTTGTTAGTTCTCATCTCACTTCAAATAGAACTGATCGCAAGGAATAATAGTTTCTGACAGTCCTTTGTAGATGGGTTTTCTGATACGAATCTCTAGAAAATCAATCCTTGGAGCGAGGTTTAACGATTGGTTTTCTTGAGACGAGTGTCAGAAAAACCATCTAGGGAAGGACGAGTGCCAGAAACATTTACTCTAATTACTATACTCCAATTACTATACTCCAATTACTTTACTCCAATTACTATACTCTAATTACTATACTCTAATTACTATACTCTAATTACTATACTCTAATTACTATACTCCAATTACTATACTCCAATTACTTTACTCTAATTACTTTACTCTAATTACTATACTATTACAATTACTCTACTTTAATTACTTTACTCTAATTACTACACTCTAATTACTATACTATTACAATTACTCTACTACAATTACTATACTTTAGTTACTATACTTTAATTACTATACTTTAATTACTATACTATAATTACTATACTATTACAATTACTATACTACAATTACTATACTACAATTACTATACTTTAATCACTATACTATAATTACTATACTATTATTACTTTACAATAATTACTTTACTTTAATTACTATACTATAATTACTATACTTTAATTACTTTACTTTAATTACTGTACTATAATTACTATACTTTAATTACTTTACTTTAATTACTATACTATAATTACTATACTACAATTACTTTACTATAATTACTGTACTTTAATTACTATAGTATAATTACTATACTATAATTACTGTACTTTAATTACTGTACTATAATTACTATACTTTAATTACTTTACTTTAATTACTATACTATAATTACTATACTATAATTACTTTACTATAATTACTATACTATAATTACTATACTATTACAGTTACTATACTACAATTACTATACTACAATTATTATACTACAATTACTATACTTTAATTACTATACTATAATTACTATACTTTAATTGCTATACTAGTATTACTTTACTATAATTACTTTACTTTAATTACTATACTATAATTACTATAATTTAATTGCTATACTATAATTACTATACTATTATTACTTTACTTTAATTACTATACTATAATTAATATACTTTAATTACTTTACTTTAATTACTATACTATAATTACTATACATTAATTACTTTACTCTAATTACTATACTATAATTACTATACTATTACAGTTACTATACTACAATTGCTATACTACAATTACTATACTACAACTACTATACTTTAATTACTATACTATTATTCCTTTACTATAATTACTTTACTTTAATTACTATACTATAATTACTATACATTAATTACTTTACTCTAATTACTATACTATAATTACTATACTATTACAGCTACTATACTACAATTGCTATACTACAATTACTATACTACAACTACTATACTTTAATTACTATACTATTATTCCTTTACTATAATTACTTTACTTTAATTACTATAGTATAATTACTATACTATAATTACTATACTATTACAGTTACTATACTACAATTACTATACGACAATTACTATACTACAATTACTATACTACAATTACTATACTTTAATTACTATACTATAATTACTATACTTTAATTACTATACTATAATTACTATACTTTAATTACTGTACTATAATTACTATACTATAATTACTTTACTATAATTACTTTACTTTAATTACTGTACTATAATTACTATACTTTAATTACTTTACTTTAATTACTGTACTATAATTACTATACTTTAATTACTTTACTATAATTACTATACTATAATTACTATACTTTAATTACTGTACTATAATTACTATACTTTAATTACTGTACTATAATTACTATACTTTAATTACTTTACTTTAATTACTGTACTATAATTACTATACTTTAATTACTGTACTATAATTACTATACTTTAATTACTTTACTTTAATTACTGTACTATAATTACTATACTTTAATACTATACTATAATTACTATACTTTAATTACTTTACTTTAATTACTATACTACAATTACTATACTATTATAGTTACTATACTACAATTACTGTACTACAATTACTATACTACAATTACTATACTTTAATTACTATACTATAATTACTATACTTTAATTACTATACTATAATTACTATACTATAATTACTATACTTTAATTACTATACTACAATTACTATACTATAATTACTATACTTTAATTACTATACTATAAATACTATACTTTAATTACTATACTATTATTACTTTACTATAATTACTCCACTTTAATTACTCTACTTTAATTATAATTACTCTACTATAATTACTCTACTATAATTACTCTACTTTAATTACTCTACTTTAATTATAATTACTCTACTATAATTACTCTACTATAATTACTCTACTTTAAGTGCTCTACTATAATTACTCTACTATAATTACTGTACTATAATTACTCTACTTTAATTACTCTACTATAATTACTGTACTATAATTACTCTACTATAATTATAATTACTATACTTTAATTACTCTAGTATAATTACTCTACTATAATTACTATACTTTAATTACTCTACTATAATTACTCTACTATAATTACTATACTTTAATTACTTTACTTTAATTACTGTACTATAATTACTATACTTTAATTACTTTACTATAATTACTATACTATAATTACTATACTTTAATTACTGTACTATAATTACTATACTTTAATTACTGTACTATAATTACTATACTTTAATTACTTTACTTTAATTACTGTACTATAATTACTATACTTTAATTACTGTACTATAATTACTATACTTTAATTATTTTACTTTAATTACTCTACTATAATTACTCTACTATAATTAGTGTACTCTAATTACTGTACTCTAATTACTGTACTCTAATTACTATACTCTAATTACTACAATTACTATACTACAATTACTATACTACAATTACTATACTTTAGTTACTATACTACAATTACTATACTTTAATTACTATACTATAATTACTATATTTTAATTACTATACTTTAATTACTATACTACAATTACTATACTACAGTTACTTTACTATAATTACGACCCTTCTCTTAGCTGATAAATATTACGTTACTAGAAGGATTGCCTGCAGCGTTACATATTACCTGATATCACGTACAAGATTTGTTTATGGAATGACATAATGAACAGGCAGCAACGGCCGTCTACCTCCAAAACAACGATACCAATTAACCAATGAAAACGGCGCATTACAGTCTAGGATACGTGTGCTAGACGGTTTTTCTAGAACGGCTTTCTCGGATCTTTCTACTGGTTGACTGAACGAGAATGCTGCCTCTTATAAATATGCCAAACGAAACACATAGGTTTGTGAACTTAATGGGATATATTACCTACATAAATTGAATTATATGGGTCATTAACAGATAAAGTTCCAAACTCAAACAAACAAAAAAAAACCCAAAAATCAGTATTTTTTATTTTTTTTAGAATAAACACCAGTGGATCATATATCAGTGTTAGCAGCCAAATTGTCTTCCAAACAAATAATAAATTTCCTAGTTGAAACTAGGTCACCCGCTCATTTTGTCAGTACCGTAACATGATCGTAAATTAATCACACATTATTAACAAAACATACAACATCAACACTTTTTATCCATGACTAAATCTGAAAGGTATCTAGAAGTGGAGATTCTTGCTTCTTTTTCTAATGGGTTTAAATAATAAATAATGAATTTAAAGTGACACTTGTTTTTATAAACGTGCAAAATGAATACTTGTAAAACAGAAATCATGAGGTAGTTTCGAATCAGTAGGAAATGTTCAGCGTTGATTAAAGTATTGTTTTCGAAACGAGATGTTCCATCAATACTTTATGAAATAAAATAAAATTTGGAGCACACATTGTATTCCCTGTTACGGTACTGACTTACACGTTACGTTACTGACAAACATCATGTTTTTGTTAACGGAAAAAAATAAAAATAAAAATGGAGAACCAGACAACAGCAAAATAAGTAAATTAAAATTCTTATTAAACAGTTCCGTTTTAAACTTTTTTTATTATTAACACTCTTTCCCCATCCCCCACCTACCGCACACATGCCTACTTGTACAATGCATGTCCCATATAGGTCGATCCGCAAAAATATTTACCTTAGATATGCACGTTTATTCAAAGTTAACTAGGAGGCGGGATACAGCGTTAAAACGCGTTGTCAGCCAAGGGTCAGTTCCAGTCGGGGGGTCATTGGGCTATTTCGTGTTACAGCCAGTGCTTCACAACTGACGTAAGAAAGGCCGTCGTATGTAGTATCCTGTCTGTGGCATATAAGAGATCCTTAGGCAATCTGTTTTTTGTTTTTTCATTCATTCATACATATAGGATATTAAACGAGATTCCATTTCGTATCATGTTTATGTCCCGAGTGACAATGAAAATTATTTCACGAGGGACATAAAGATGATACGAAATGGTAGCGAGTTTAATATCCTATTTATTACCCATAATCGATCTTAATTTATTTCACTCAACTCGTTTGGTTGACGTTCATGTAAGGTTGTAATGCGCCAATCGATGACGTCGAAGTGTTACGTCCCACCTGCTGATAATCGGACAAGGCAACACTTCACATGACGGCTGCGGGTTTCCTCTCTCATTATCTGTGTGGTACGCCATATAACCGTATTTATAATGTGCCGAAGGCGTCGTTAAATAAAACATTCCTTCCCTGCTTCAAAATGAAGCAAGTTAATGTAGATTTACTTGTAGAGTACTTTTGTGCATCATGGGAAGGAAGTGTTTTATTTAACGACGCCCTCAATACATTTTATTTTACGGTTATTATGGCGTCAGTCATATGGTTAAGGACCACACAGAGATTGAGATAGGAAACCCGCTGTCTCCACTTCATGGGCTACTCTTTTAGATTAGCAGCAAGGGATTTTTTTATATGTACCATCCCACAGACAGGATAATACATACAAAGGCTTTTGATATACCAGTCGTGGTGCACTGGCTGGAACGAGTGCTTTATAGATACCAAAGAGGAGTGCATAGATCTAACTCCTCAATATAAATGCCATGTTTAACAGCCTACATTTAATGTTGCCCTATTTCACCATTCAGTCGATGCCAAAGAGGTAATGTACTTAAATTAATGGAATTCTTGCGTGTTGGCCACACAACAACAACAACAACAGCAAACAAAACAAAACAAAAAGAATAAAATCGATTATTACCGATTTCATACATTCCACTAACCAGAACTGACTCCTCGTCAGCATCAATACTAAATCTGCCTGAATGTATCATAATATGTTAAGATGTGCTCCCAATAAAACCACTTTTAAAACGTCCCTAAACTATTTTATGAAAAATATTTTAATCAATATCAACAAGTTGAAATTCATATTAACGTGCTGTAATATAAAGAAAATAACTTTTAATAATATATTAAAAAAACCCTGCTGTATTTGTTAATTATCCACCCATATCGATAGCCCTGACGATATATGCCCCCCCCCCCCCCCCCCCCCACCTGGCGACATGGTGATTTTGCTGACACGTAATGGCATTAGCATAAAACATATTTCATAATCAGCGAACTTGAGAAACAATATCTTGTGTAGAATAATGACTTTATATTGTAAGTTCCTATTTAGATACAAATCACGAGAATCTTGTGAGTATTATTGTAAAACAATAGCTGCTAAAGGCTGGGGCTTTATTTGATAATGACTCTTATATTTACTCAAAAATGAAGACTATTTTAGAAACAATTGGAATATATTGCCCATATAAATATTTTCTAAGGAATATGTCATGGTATATGTATTATATTATTAAACAGCCAGTTGATCCAATACATAGGCTAATTTAAAATAAGGTGTTAGTAAACCAACCAACTTGTAATTAAGGCTTCTGTTGTTTTTCTTTCCTTAAATATATCCAAACGTTAAGGTAATAAACGTTGTGTCAAAACTATCACGACCAAATTTACTAGAAACATATATACCTACCTCAAATCATTTCACCTCAAAATCTCTGAAATGTAAATCTTCAGTTAGATTCTATACCGGTATATAAATTTTTTTTATCTTTATATTATCTTGAAATACAGCTGTTACCGACATGTCTGTACTAAAACGACTTGTGGTGGCCAAATTAGTAAGATCTGACACACTGGTATCTTTCATGAATATTTAACCATTCTTGTAGTTGTATCAAAGCGGTGGGACATAGCCCAGTGGTAACGCACTCGCTTGATGCGCGGTCAGTCTGGGATCGATCCCCGTTGGTGGGCCCATTGGGCTATTTCTCGTTCCAGTCAGTGAACCATGACTGGTATGTCAAAGGCCTTGGTATGTGCTATCCTGTGTGTGGAATGGTGTATATAAAACATCTATTGCTACTAATTGAAAAACGTAGAGGATTTCTTCTCTAAGACTATATGTCAGAATTACGAAATGATTAATAAATAAATGTGCTCTAGTGGTGTCCTCAAACAAAAGAACATGTTACTAACATTTCTACACTAAAACGACATTGCTCGTAACTATTAACAATACATCGAATATTGTTTTAAGTACACCTGTTTAATTTTCATTTATCCTCAAAATGCTTCATGTTCCTTAAACAAAATAAACAAACTATATTTACCAAATTTTTGACATCCAATAGTCGATGATTAATATTTCAATGTGCTCCAGTGGTGTCGTTAAACAAAACAAACTCTTTTTTTTATCACTTTATCGATTCAGATTATTCATGTAACTTAAATCGATTAGAAGAATATCTGGTGTGAAATCAATTTTCAATCTTGGTTTCAAATAAGTATTTTAATACAGTATTGAAGCAAAAGATAATCAAAATGGACTATAAATAGTTAAACGTGCTTACCTCAAACCAAGGAATGGGTGCGTAGTTTAGTTCCCAGACAGATAACTGGGTCTTGGTCTGGGACTGGGTTATACAAGGGAAGTCCCAGGAAATAGTTTAAGTAGGGGACCAACAGTTTGTTTTGTTTAACGACATCACTAGAACACATTGATTTATTAATCATCGGCTATTGGATGTCAAACATTCGGTAATTCTGACATATAGTCTTAGAGAGGAAACCCGCTACATTGTCCCATTAGTAGCAAGGGATTCTTTATAGGTGCCATCTCACAGCCAGGATAGCACATACCACGGCATTTGACATACCAGTCGTGGTTTTCTGGCTGGAACGAGAAATAAGCCCAATGGGCCCACCGACGGGGATTGATCCTAGAACGACAGCGCATCGGGTGATCGTTTTACCGCGGGGCGACGTCCTGCCTCAGGGCCCCTGACCAAGTGAACATTTTAAAAAAATTTTAAGAAAAAAAGGCACTTTAAAATTTGTTTAAGCAAGGGACAGGTTTCCCTGACCCTGGATCCGCCCTTGTTTTATAGACCCGGCATGATTTTTGTGTGTGTAGTTTCTGCTGTCTTTGCGTCGCATTATCTTTGCTTATCGTTGACAAACTGCATTCGTCATTTAAGCTCTGATGTTATATATATATATCTATATACAGTAGAATCTCATTGGCTCGAACACTGTTGGTGCATCAAAGTCTGTTCGACCAATCGGGTAGTTCGAACCATGCATTCGGCCGTTGTCGGGTGCTTCTGTAACAAAAAATCATTCGGACAACCTCGCATGTTTCCCTAAAACTGGCTGGGCGAGATGGTCCGATTGACTCATGAGTTGATTGGATTTTACTTGCAAGGTTATTCATCTAACGATTATCGCATTACAATTGTTTGTACCTGAAAGATAATTATCGACAGGTGCTAAATAAACAACACGATAAGCGTGAAAGGGTCGACGAAAAAATTATACGTAAATTATTTTTTATATTTCTTCGGATAGACGTAGCCGTTCGAGCTAAATATGTTTAATTTTACAGTTCGGACTAATAAACTGGTTCGAGAGAAACTTCTGTTCGACCCTAGGGGTATTCGACCAATCAGCACCAAAATAAAGGGGTTTAATAGAGAGAAAAACCGGGACTTTGTTCTTGGTTCGAGAATACCGGTAGGTTCGACCTTTGGGCGTTCGAGCCAATGAGATTCTACTGTATATATATATATATATATATATATATATATATATATATATATATATATATATATTCTTTATCTCGTTTATTAACTGGTTCAGCTGATTGTACAGAGTATATTTCATTTATGTTTAACTAATTTCAACTTATTTTCGTGCTTATATCCAATAAAGGTTCAAGCACGCTCTCCTGGGCACACACACCTCAGATATCTGGGCTGTCTGTCCAGGAAAGTAGGTTAGTTGTTAGTAGGTTAGGGGTTAGTGAGAGAGAAGAGGATGTAGTGACCTTACACCTACCCATTGAGCCCTTAAGAACTCGCTCTGGGTTAGAGCCGGTACCTTTGGCAAGTTTCAGTTAACTGTGATGTTTATTCTGTATTTAGTGTAGTTTAGGATTGATAGTTCTGTTAAGATTCTTGTTTAACTCGTATATTAATATAGCCAAGCCATGTGAGTATAAAACAATTACTTTGCTTACCCACACCACTAGAGTACATTGATTTATTAATTGAATAATTGCCCTCCGTCAGGGGTCTCCATACAACATAAAAGTCTGTCGCCATTTTAAAAAAAAGAAGGAACCAAAATGACAAAAAACAAACCAAGCCCAAAACCCCAACAAAACCTCACAACTTTGTAACACGAGCCACTCGATTTTAAAATAAAGAATAATATTTGTGTTTCCATTACATGCCCATTTAACCTTATTATAGTAATAACAATCATTCTGACCATGCAGTAAAAACATGTCGCGTGCGTAGTACTTGTTCAATCGAATGACATGGGAGAGAGAGAGAGAGAGAGAGAGAGAGAGAGAGAGAGAGAGAGAGAGAGAGAGAGAGAGAGAGAATTCGTCACTAATACTTTGAATATGGAAAAAATTAACCGATTAACTAGACGAGGTTGATATTTGACATAATACAATAAACACGACTAGCGAATTCTATATATTCTATAACACCAAATCACAGTACTTAAGTCGCCTCCATCGGTAATATGGCGTCATCACGATTAGCACATTAATTTAACCACACGCATTTTAACTAAATCTTATGAACACGTTACGCTCAGGTATACATGTCTTGTTGGTTTGTAAACAAATTACCTATTCACAGTAATACATTATTACCTACAAAACTTGCAAATTTGCAAAAACCTTTAAATTTGCACACCAAATTAACAGGGTTAAATGGCCTACACTAAATGATCACATGGGTTTATGACATGGGTAAGTTATAGTTCACCGCCTCACATATTACATAGCAAATATGCATTACGTAATCTTAATCTGAAAACAATGGATATAAACTACAGACACTAAGAGATACGGTGAAGATTATAGGCGAACGGGCTCCCATTTTTGTAGTGGGTGGGGTTGGGTGGCAGGCTGATTTCTCATTTCAACCTCGATTGGATATAACCACGAAAATAACAATAAATGAATACTGGCCTGGGTGGGTGTAGTGGTTAAGCCAAAGGCTGGTAGATACTTGGTTCGCCTCGCGGTACCGGCTCCCACCCAGAGCGAGTTTAACGACTTAGTGGGTAAGTGTAAGACCACTACACCGATTTCTATTTCTCACTAACTGTTAGTTGTTAGTGAGAGAGGAGAGGGTGTCGTTAAAACTCGCACTGACTGTGAGCCGGTGTAATAGCCCAAAATATACCCCGGGGTATAAATCAGGCTAACCCAGGATATACCTCTCTAGTCTGTATTTCAATGTCCAGAGGTTTTGTTTTTTTCAATCATAATTGATATATTTTGGACTAGAGAATATCGAAATATCTTCTAAAATGACTAATCTGTGATATTTTATTTTTATGAAAGCAATAGTTGCTTTTCTTTTAAAGTGTTTATTATTTATTTATTTATTTATTTATTTTGTATACAGGTTAGTAATAAAAAATTAGGGTTAGGGGTATAAAACAGGCTAGCTCACTTTAACCCCGGATATAGTTTGGCGGGAGGTATATTTTGTTACACCGGTACCGGGCTGCGAACCCTGTACCTACCAGCTTTATGACACCACCGAGGCCGGTAATTGGATGTAAACACAAAAACAACCATAAATGAATGAATGAATGAATGAATGAATAAAGCCACCTTACCTTTCTTTATAAACACGTGTGACCTCGACTACCAGTGACCAGCCAATCGAGTGGATTTTATTAAGTGATGGGACTGCGACGGCTGTTTACATAATGCGTGTAATAAAGGTTATCGGGGAGGGATGCAATCGCTAGAGCGCTCGCCTGAGGTACTTTGGTCGCAGGATCGAAGTCCCTCAATAGACCAACCAGTTCCCCAGGACTGACCGTAGTATGTGCTGTCCTGTCTGTGGGTAAATGCATATTATAAAAAATCCTTTACTGCTAAAAATGTAGCGGGTTTCCTCTAAGACTGAATATCAGAATTAACAAATGTTTGACATCAAACAGCTGATGATTAATAAATCAACGTGCTCTAGTGGTGTCGTTAAACAAAACAAACTATTACTTTTAAGTTTATAACTGAAGAGGCGCTAGGAGTGTATTTTATTTCTTGTTAAAGTGTGTTTAAGATATAAGTGTGCTTTAAATTAAATACTGCAACTTAGGTCAAAAAACAAGTTCGGTCCAAAGTTCCAGAAGTAATACGGCTCCTTTTTTTTTTTTTTTTAATCGATCACACACATGACCTTTGCGTAAATACCTCAGGAATATCGAACCTGAAATGTGTTTATACGCCTTGTAAATAGTTAACATTTATTTTGTTTAACGACACCGCTAGAGCACATTGATTTATTAATCATCGGCTGTTCGATGTTAAACATTGGGTAATGTTTGTCGCGTAGTCTTACAGGAAACCGCTACATTTGTTTCATTAGCAGCAAGTGATCTTTTATATGCACTTTCCCACTGATAGAACAACGCATACCACGGCTTTTGATATGTGAACCAGTCGTGGTGCACTGGTTGGGACGGGGTGAAATCCAATCAGAGAATGGGTCCACTCAGGTGGTTCGATCCTATGACGCAAGCATCTCGTACGAGCGCTCTACCCCCCCCCCCCCCCCTCCCTACGAGTAAACAGTCGCGCCCAGTAAGATCAGATTTACAAGTCATTGTTGTTGTTTTAAATTGTTTGTGAACTATATGTTTTAAATTGTTTGTGAACTGTATGTTTTAAATTGTTTGTGAACTGTATGTTCTAAATTGTTTATGAACTATATGTTCTAAATTGTTTGTGAACTATATGTTTTAAATTGTCTGTGAACTATATATGTTTTAAATTGTCTGTGAACTATATGTTTTAAATTGTCTGTGAACTATATGAACTATATGTTTTAAATTGTTTGTGAACTATATGTTTTAAATTGTTTGAGAACTATATGTTTTAAATTGTTTGTGAACTATATGTTTTAAATTGTTTGAGAACTATATGTTCTAAATTGTTTGTGAACTATATGTTCTAAATTGTTTGTGAACTATATGTTCTAAATTGTTTGTGAACTGTATGTTTTAAATTGTTTGTGAACTATATGTTTTAAATTGTTTGTGAACTGTATGTTCTAAATTGTTTGTGAACTGTATGTTCTAAATTGTTTATGAACTATATGTTCTAAATTGTTTGTGAACTATATGTTTTAAATTGTCTGTGAACTATATGTTTTAAATTGTCTGTGAACTATATGAACTATATGTTTTAAATTGTTTGTGAACTATAGGTTTTAAATTGTTTGTGAACTATGTTTTAAATTGTTTGTGAACTATATGTTTTAAATTGTTTGAGAACTATATGTTCTAAATTGTTTGTGAACTATATGTTTTAAATTGTTTGAGAACTATATGTTTTAAATTGTTTGTGAACTATATGTTCTAAATTCTTTGTGAACTGTATGTTCTAAATTGTTTGTGAACTGGATGTTTTAATTTTTTTGTGAACTATATGTTTTAAATTGTTTGAGAACTGTATGTTTTCTTCGTTTAAAAAAGTTAGTTTTGGATGACGTCGCCACTAGAGCACCTTGATCTAGTAAACATCGGAGTGGCGGGACGTAGCCCAGTGGTAAAGCGTTCGCTTGATGCGCGATCGGTCTAGGATCGATGCCCATCGGTAGGCCCATTGGGTTATTTCTCGTTCAAGCCAGTGCACCACTGCTGGTATATCAAAGGCCGTGGTATGTGCTATCCTTGTCTGTGGGATGGCGCATACAACAGACCCCGTGCTACTAATGGAAAAATGTAGCGGGTTTCCTCTCTAAGACTAAATGTTAAATTTCCAAATGCTTGACATCCAATGTCCGATGATTAATAAATCAATGTGCTCTAGTAGTGTCGTTAAAGAAAACAATTTTTAAAATTAAACATTGGCTAATGCATTTCAAATATTTGACAATTAATCACGTAGTCTGATAGGAAACCCTCTACATGTTTCCTTTAGTAGAAAGCAATCTATTACACGTTCCCACGGAGAGGAGAACACATGCCATATTGTTTCTTTCGTTTGAGGAACCAATTAGAAAGTAACTATTTTCTCCTTGGTCAAAGTACATAAAGGTTGGTAATTTGCATAGTGTTTGGTAGGGGGCGAAGTTAGTGCACTATATAAGGAGGTGGCAATATGTTTTTTCTAGGTCTAATTAACGAGCTACTCTCGACTCACTAATATCAAAACCTATGTTAGCTCCGGAACTTTCCTTTTCGACCGACCGTTGAAAATTGCGCCCAATTTCCTCCATCAAAATTGCGCACCTTTTTCTCTTTGGCATTATACTTGCTCCATCAAAATTCCATAGCACCATCCCCCCCCCCCCCCCCCCCCCCCCCCGCCTGTTACCAACCACGGTCGGGCTGCTGGTGCTCCCTTGCACCTGCCAGTGCAGGCGGTCCCTGTTATATATATATAACACAAGAATTCTGGGAGTACTGCTAAAGCAATACATATCACCATCAGGGCCCAACACGTTTTTGTATCTCTTAAGTTCAAGTGACATAACTCTGTTTAAAATGGGTAAATCGCCATTAAATTAAACTTGATCTGTAACAGTAAATGGCAAAGCTGTATACAAAATTTCATCTCATTATCTTCAGGCATTGGCAGAAAAGTCTCAGCCCAAAATGTTTTTGTATCTCCTAAGTTCAAGGGCTCGAACTCTGTAAAACAAATGGGTAAATCGCCATGAACGTTAAACTTGATCTGTAACAGTACATAACAAAGCTATATACAAAATTCCATCTCAATATCTTCAGGCATTGAAAAAAGTCATTATATTGAGGCATTGCAAAAACAAAGTCTGGAAATCTAATTTTTGTTTCGACAAAATTCAAGGGCTATATCTCTGTCAAAAATAGGTAACTTGTCGTGAAAGTCAAACTTTATGTGGGACAGACGGCCGAACAGACATACAGAAGGATGATGATACCTTCACAACAGTTACTTTGCCGATCCCCCACAGGTAGGCAACAATGTCACAGCCGGAGAGAACATGTGCAGCCAACAGGTATGGAATGATGCCACTATGCTTCTCTGCAGTGGCTTTTATGTCGACTGATGTCCTGCCATGACTGGTTCCAGCCATCACGAGATTACAGGTCAACTGCTGGGTGGTGCAATAATACAGCAACAGCACAAACACATCTGTGTCACCACACTGATGTCCTGCCATGACTGGTTCCAGCCATCACGAGATTACAGGTCAACTGCTGGGTGGTGCAATATACAGCAACAGCACAAACACATCTGTGTCACCACACTGATGTCCTGCCATGACTGGTTCCAGCCATCACGAGATTACAGGTCAACTGCTGGGTGGTGCAATATACAGCAACAGCACAAACACATCTGTGTCACCACACTGATGTCCTGCCATGACTGGTTCCAGCCATCACGAGATTACAGGTCAACTGCCGGGTGGTGCAATAATACAGCAACAGCACAAACACATCTGTGTCACCACACTGATGTCCTGCCATGACTGGTTCCAGCCATCACGAGATTACAGGTCAACTGCTGGGTGGTGCAATAATACAGCAACAGCACAAACACATCTGTGTCACCACACTGATGCCCTGCCATGACTGGTTCCAGCCATCACGAGATTACAGGTCAACTGCTGGGTGGTGCAATAATACAGCAACAGCACAAACACATCTGTGTCACCACACTGATGCCCTGCCATGACTGGTTCCAGCCATCACGAGATTACAGGTCAACTGCTGGGTGGTGCAATAATACAGCAACAGCACAAACACATCTGTGTCACCACACTGATGCCCTGCCATGACTGGTTCCAGCCATCACGAGATTACAGGTCAACTGCTGGGTGGTGCAATAATACAGCAACAGCACAAACACATCTGTGTCACCACACATGCCCTGCCATGACTGGTTCCAGCCATCACGAGATTACAGGTCAACTGCCGGGTGGTGCAATAATACAGCAACAGCACAAACACATCTGTGTCACCACACTGATGCCCTGCCATGACTGGTTCCAGCCATCACGAGATTACAGGTCAACTGCCGGGTGGTGCAATAATACAGCAACAGCACAAACACATCTGTGTCACCACACTGATGCCCTGCCATGACTGGTTCCAGCCATCACGAGATTACAGGTCAACTGCCGGGTGGTGCAATAATACAGCAACAGCACAAACACATCTGTGTCACCACACTGATGCCCTGCCATGACTGGTTCCAGCCATCACGAGATTACAGGTCAACTGCCGGGTGGTGCAATAATACAGCAACAGCACAAACACATCTGTGTCACCACACTGATGCCCTGCCATGACTGGTTCCAGCCATCACGAGATTACAGGTCAACTGCCGGGTGGTGCAATAATACAGCAACAGCACAAACACATCTGTGTCACCACACTGATGCCCTGCCATGACTGGTTCCAGCCATCACGAGATTACAGGTCAACTGCCGGGTGGTGCAATAATACAGCAACAGCACAAACACATCTGTGTCACCACACTGATGTCCTGCCATGACTGGTTCCAGCCATCACGAGATTACAGGTCAACTGCCGGGTGGTGCAATAATACAGCAACAGCACAAACACATCTGTGTCACCACACTGATGTCCTGCCATGACTGGTTCCAGCCATCACGAGATTACAGGTCAACTGCCGGGTGGTGCAATAATACAGCAACAGCACAAACACATCTGTGTCACCACACTGATGTCCTGCCATGACTGGTTCCAGCCATCACGAGATTACAGGTCAACTGCCGGTGGTGCAATAATACAGCAACAGCACAAACACATCTGTGTCACCACACTGATGCCCTGCCATGACTGGTTCCAGCCATCACGAGATTACAGGTCAACTGCCGGGTGGTGCAATAATACAGCAACAGCACAAACACATCTGTGTCACCACACTGATGTCCTGCCATGACTGGTTCCAGCCATCACGAGATTACAGGTCAACTGCCGGGTGGTGCAATAATACAGCAACAGCACAAACACATCTGTGTCACCACACTGATGCCCTGCCATGACTGGTTCCAGCCATCACGAGATTACAGGTCAACTGCCGGGTGGTGCAATAATACAGCAACAGCACAAACACATCTGTGTCACCACACTGATGCCCTGCCATGACTGGTTCCAGCCATCACGAGATTACAGGTCAACTGCCGGGTGGTGCAATAATACAGCAACAGCACAAACACATCTGTGTCACCACACTGATGTCCTGCCATGACTGGTTCCAGCCATCACGAGATTACAGGTCAACTGCCGGGTGGTGCAATAATACAGCAACAGCACAAACACATCTGTGTCACCACACTGATGTCCTGCCATGACTGGTTCCAGCCATCACGAGATTACAGGTCAACTGCCGGGTGGTGCAATAATACAGCAACAGCACAAACACATCTGTGTCACCACACTGATGTCCTGCCATGACTGGTTCCAGCCATCACGAGATTACAGGTCAACTGCCGGGTGGTGCAATAATACAGCAACAGCACAAACACATCTGTGTCACCACACTGATGTCCTGCCATGACTGGTTCCAGCCATCACGAGATTACAGGTCAACTGCCGGGTGGTGCAATAATACAGCAACAGCACAAACACATCTGTGTCACCACACTGATGTCCTGCCATGACTGGTTCCAGCCATCACGAGATTACAGGTCAACTGCTGGGTGGTGCAATAATACAGCAACAGCACAAACACATCTGTGTCACCACACTGATGCTGTTAACGTCTGTTGTTGCCAGATGGACAGCTTGATGGATGGACAAGAGCGGGATCAGGTCCTGTTATCACTAGCGTGTTTCCATTCTGTGGCAGCATATCTGCATGGTCTCTGAGTTTGATGAGCTGAACCGTATTTGGTGTGACTGTTAGGATGACCTTCTGGACTGGTAGAGGTGTGCTTAATAACAACTGGTGCTGTCTGCTTGCATCCTTCTCTGCTCTGGCATTCTGAGTGGCAGCTTTTATACTGTTGTCATAGTACTTGTCAAAAACAAGGTAGGTATCACACTTGTTTAAACTTGTGCAAGGTAACTGAGCAGATTATGGATATAATCTTGGCCAGTTCCATGTGATGGCCAGTTGAACACCCATAACACTGCATATCCATCCATTATAATGCTCTGTGGGGGATGGAATGTCCTGTCAGATATTTCAAGCTGTAACTTCTTCTTAAAAGTTGATTTTGACTTGTGTAGCCTCATGTCACCATTATTGCCAAACATGGAGGTGGGTACAGGTACCAGTTCGTACTTCAGAACACTCTAAATCAATATCCCGCACTTTCTGTAGACCTAATACCCTGGAATATATCAATGTGGTATCATATACAGCACTTGACCAACTTTGATCTGCTTCCTTGATACTGCCATGGTGATTACCTGCTTTGTCAGGGGCTTGTGAAAACTGCCAGGCCAACTCTCTTCGTATTCTCCCATCTGTTGTTTGCCTATTACAACATAGTTATCAGCATTTACTCTATCTGGAGCAATCTTACCAGTCACAATGTTGATGAGACCTTTCGGGTGACTGTCTAGTTGGAGAGGGTCGATGCACTCAGCTAGTATGTGTTGTCTATTAGCCACATCAGCCTGTTTGCTATATGACATTTCTTCCTTGTGAGCTGTCACAGTAATATGGTCATCACCTTCTCTCATTGCTGCTACATCCTTGGTCAGCCGACTACGGATGTGAAGACCAAGAGCTCATCTTTTCAGAGGTGTTGGTTTCAGCGTGATACCTATAATGCCACCAGGTCCATTACCGTACCGCATGAAAGTTGACTATGTACATGTGTCCTTCAGGAGAGCCATCAAGTCTTTGTAACATGTGACATCTTTTGTACCAGTCAGGATACTACGTACCAATTCCTTAACTACCATCCGCAAAGCCCGAACATTCCGTGGAAATGTTTTGCCTGACAACATTTTTTTAACGCCTCCAAAGGCAGCTTTCATTATGTCTTCCAATCCTGAATCACTCATCAATGTTCCAACTAAGCCAACAAAGTTCATGAGGGTGTGCATGCCACCCAGACGTGGGATGAAGTGTGGAAATCTCTCTGGATGCGACCATGTTATGCTAACCACCACTCGATATAGCTATTGGTCATTAGTGAAGATGGTATATGCTTGTCCATAGCTATTAGTCTGTCGCGGTACTTCAACCATAGCTGTAAGCATCATGCAAGGGTTAGAAGGTATCATATCTACCAAAGGCAAGTACACTGCTCTTGTCTTAGGTTTAACAGTATGTCCTTGCTCCCTGGAATGACCTGTATTGAAGCCATTAAACTCAGGAATGTTAGGCTAACACACTACAGCTTGCATGAAGGTATAGTCCATGTATTGGGCCCTCTGTATTGAGATTTGTTGAGAAGCAACTATCCTGAGTGGCCAAGGTGAATGGGTAGACAGGCATGTCGGGTTTCTGGGGGCCATCACATCGTTTCACTGGTATGTCTGGAAGGATGTCGTCTCTCATTTCAGATTTTTGGAGATGTGTGATTGTTTGCTGCTCTGATGCATATGTCATGTATTATTATTATTATTATTATTATTATTATTATTATTATTATTCATTGGTATTTTAAGATGTAAAATAAAATGAAAAATAAATCTTTCAGAAGTTTTGGAAAGTAGTTAAATCCTTTCATTTGCCATACTGAAGGTCATCTTCCAAATCATGATTATGATTTTGTTTTCGGGAATTTGTTCATATTTTTTTCACAAATGTACCTGGACACCAATGAAATTTTTATTATAGACCCTATATAACCATATTATTGTGCTTCTAGCATATGAAAACCTAGAGTTTGCCACAAACATCAGCCCTCTATGTCCATTATTAGCAAAGATATGTCAAAAACCAATATTTCGTGGCGGCCATTTTGAATTTAGGTTGTAAAACAAATTGCTCAAGGGTGACAGCTTGTCACCCGGCCGAAATATGTTCAGGAAGGTCCAGTCTACTAGACACAAAGATAAAATATTGTATATACCCTAAAACATGCTTTTTTGTTCTGCCACTGGACTATATATGATTTTTAGACTACCCCATCTAAATTATGCATCTTATAAAATTAAATAAACTTTAAGCAATTAATATTACATATTTTTATGGCGCGTCTATAGGAACACATTCCCCTTTCTTTGGAATAATTTAAAATTAATTTTAAATTGTCCACATAATTAACTACCCTTCTGTCCCGAGTCAGACCCCTGGGATCTTATCAGAGACCGGACTCGTGGTGGGCGTGTTCGAACGCCTGTGGTACACGAGCACGTTCAACTAGTCGCCTACCTACAAGTTATGAATTTGTATTATGTATACATGGATTACATTTTCGTTGTGTTGTTAAATTCGTTACCTGCACTAGTGGGCGAGACGACCATGAGTACAAGTGATTTCACAGTATAAGGAATGCCATTCATTTCCGTGGGAATCAAGCCCTGTCTTGATGGGCTGGCTGATCGCGGTGGCAGATTTAAGTAGTGTCGGAAATAGAATAAAAATGATTTTCATCAATTATTTCTTTCATATTAAACTGACAAGTAAATATTTTGTAAATATCTATTTAATAATACTCTACCTAATTTGCAATTTACTTGTTTTGGCTCTCCTTGATGTACAAGGTGGTGTTTACTGTTGAAATTAAAATAAAGTTGTCAGTAAACAGGATATTTGTGACCTTTATTGGACACATATTGGACTATAACACATTTTGATCATATGTGTCAATTTCATTTACCCATAAAGAAACTTTTAATTTAAAACTGCAAGTTAACTGATTATTTTGAATTGCAGCATAAATTATTAATTATGACCAGCATATTTAGTGAATATAAATTCAATATTAGTACATTAGAAATTTACACAATCGTGCAACAACTTAAAGGTGCTATATCATATATAGTTATATGTGAGCATCTGGGGCCGTATGCATGAGGAGCGGATAAAACTAAACGCGGATAGCGGCTAAACGCGGATTGCTAATCGCGTTTAAATTTATTCGCTTTTTGGTATGCATAAACGTAAATGACGTCGCGAATAGCTATCCGGCGGCATTATTTTTAGATTGGGGGAACTCCTCGCCGCGCATGGCATTCTGGAACCGAACGTTGCGCTTACAATGTACTTTTGTAAACAAAAAGAACAGTGTTTCGTTTAATATTTATAAATAAATAAAATATATAAATAAATGTATAAATGTATGAAATAAAATAAAATTAAATTAAATTAAAAAATAATAGGCCTAATACAAAAATAATAATGAAAATAAATTAAATTAAATACATAGTTATAAGAAGAAGAAAAAAAAAAAAAGCAATCCAGTTATTAACAGTCATTAAAAGTGCAGTATATATTTAGGAAGGGGTGCAAATTAAAAACAAATACTAATAAAATAGAGGCAAATAAATAAATAATGGGGGACCAAGATATAACACCCAGCATACTAATAAAATATAGAAATGCAGATTGAGAGGGAGATAACTGGAAAATAGGTCGAACACCAACCATAAGCGATTGGGGGTGGGGGGAGGAAATTTTCAAATTCGGGTAAAAACGAATAAACATTCGGGCAAAACGTTTCTCTATGTATTTCTATCATTCTACTGACAGTATTGTTTTTAACGTAACCCATGTGAAAGGAAGGAAGGAACTGTTTTATTAACGACGCACTCAAGACATTTTATTTACGGTTATATGGCGTCGGACATACGGGGAAGGACCACAAAGATATTGAGGGAGGAAACCCACTGTCGCCACTTCACGGGCTACTCTTTTCGATTAGCAGCAAAGGTTCTTTTATATGTACCATTCCATACAGAGGATAGCACATATTACAGCCTTTGATATACCAGTCGTGGTGTACTGGCTGGAGCGAGAAATAGCCCAATGGGTCTACTGACAGGGATTGACCCCAAACCGACCGCGCGAGCACTTTACCACTGGGTTACGTCCGAGAGAGAGAGAGAGAGAGAGAGAGAGAGAGAGAGAGAGAGAGAGAGAGAGAGAGAGAGAGAGAGAGAGAGAGAGAGAGAGAGAGAGAGAGAGAGAGAGAGAGAGAGAGAGAGAGGTCCTAGAGAGGGAGATAGGGAGGGAGGGGAGGGGTAGAGGGAGAGGGAGAGAGAAATAACAAAGAAATATGCTACAGGTAAATCCTTTACTCAACCTGATTACCTGCATTTGACGACGATAAGACCGGCCTCGGTGGCGTCGTGGTACGCCATCGGTCTACAGGCTGGTAGGTACTGGGTTCGGATCCCAGTCGAGGCATGGGATTTTTAATCCAGATACCGACTCCAAACCCTGAGTGAGTGCTCCGCAAGGCTCAATGGGTAGGTGTAAACCACTTGCACCGACCAGTGATCCATAACTGGTTCAACAAAGGCCATGGTTTGTGCTATCCTGCCTGTGGGAAGCGCAAATAAAAAATCCCTTGCTGCTAATCGGAAGAGTAGCCCATGTAGTGGCGACAGCGGGTTTCCTCTCAAAATCTGTGTGGTCCTTAACCATATGTCTGACGCCATATAACCATAAATAAAATGTGTTGAGTGCGTCGTTAAATAAAACATTTCTTTCTTTGACGACGATAATGTACTTTTTGTCGGAATTTATACAAATAAAGAACTGGGGTTTTTTCATGTGGATTATGAGCCCCACACCTACCCACACCCTCAACCCTACCACCTTAGCAACAGTCTTCTTTTGGTTCAGTATACGAAATGGACTGAACATTTATGAAAATAAACACCCAGTGAAACTCACTTGGGGTTTTGTTCAAATGAATTATGGGACACACACTCATAGTCTAAAATATATTGGCAGAACCCCCAAAAGAGAAAGGGAAACTGTTTTTAATACAGGGGCAATGTTTCGTTATTATTATTATTTAATAGCCATATAAAAGTAATAATACTGAAAAACGAAATAATATTTTTAAAATCCAAATGCAAATACATGTATACAATTTATAATCTGGAATAATAGTTTTAACACACATAAACAACTTTTAGAGGCATATCCAAGACATTAAATGCTCAATTATGGACACCACGAGAATGGAACTTGTAATTTCAGTTTTTCATTAATTTGTCATTGCTTTCAATAAGCTCTACAAAGATTTGATTTCCATTACTATACCGAGTGTAATAACATTAATCCGTCAAACCAACTGTATCTTAAATAACTAGTAATGTTAACTATTAGTATATTTTTTTTTACACTTTTAATACATAGGGACTTAATTCCATGTTACACGTATATATACTCTATTCCATGTTGAAACTTAAAATACCATAAAAATAAATGACGTTTTGTACATGATATACAAAATATACAGAGAAAGAAAATAAGGGAACACTTAGTATTGAATACTATTATCGTCCTAATGTCTGTATAAAGTACGAAGATGTACTGTGGGAGTCACTGAATGACAGTAATGTAAGACTGGGTGACAGTAACACAGTTAACTTCCTAACACAATAGATGAGAGTTTTTGTTGCAGTCTCTATCTCCTGTAAGTGTTGGGGGTGATCCCTTATTTCTTTCAATCGGTACATATTGCCAAACAGGGCATACACTGTAATACACAACAAACAAAAATTCAAAGTAATATTTATAATTTATTTCACCTTACAAATTGCAAAGAGTGAAGCAAATATAGTGTAGAAGTAAATAAACCAAGTGTAGATAACTTAAGATAAACCCATCTTGTTAATTAAATTGGATGACATGTCAGATGGAACATGTAATTAAATACTTACTCAATATTGTACATGAACAAAATTATTACTTAAAATTATTTTTTATTCTTTATCAGATTTTAAAACAATTTCATAATTATTTTGTTAATTTGTCGTTATTTTATTGATTGTTTTGCATTGTATTTCTCAATTATAATCATCTAACTGTAACGTTATTTTCCTGTTGCGTATTGATTTAATTTTAAAATTAAAAATAAAGATGTATGAAAAATGTAAAATATGAATATCATTTTGTGTTAACAGAGCATGTAAATCAGAAAGTTCACATTTACTTATTACTTTGTCATCTACAGCTGTCTTTAAGAGTAAATGTATATTAGTACATAACAGCTCTGCTATCAACATCATGAACCACTTGGGTTGAAATCTCTTTCATACCAAAGTTATCATCTTGTAACAAAACCAAACCTGGATCACTGTCATTGTATTTCTCTGAATCAGATGGAGGCTTTTAGCACAGTTATGCAGCATTACACAAACCGTAATAACTTTATGAATCTTAGAATGTTCCAAAAGGCACACATTCAACTTGCTTGAACTTTGTCCAGCTGTATATCTTCACTTCAGATGTACTTGGGTTCACAACCAGAGTGTACAGCAACTTATGTGCCATGTACCTGGAACAAAATGTTACAAATATGACATTTATGATAATAAGATATCTGGGTAATAACAGGTGGGTTTTTTTTGTTTTGTTTTTTTTGTTTGTTGTTGTTTTTTTGTGTGTGTTTTTTTGGGGGGGTTGTTGTTTTTAAGAAAAATAGCAAATCATCTGCTTCATTAAGGTGAAAAAAGAAAGAAAAGAATTTGACAGCATGTCACAATATATGTTTATAGAGCACAATGATAGAACTTGTTATGTAGCTACATAGTTTTACTTTTATCAAATCTATGCTTTAATAATGGTGAAAAATTGTATCTTATGTTTAGTGGTTAATTTATCTTACCAACGCCATATTTTATGCTTTAAAATAATTACTTCAGCTAGTTCTATCTCTCTGTCTCTCTCTCTCTGTCTGTCTGTCTCTCTCTCTCTCTCTCTCTCTCTCTCTCTCTCTCTCTCTCTCTCTCTCTCTCTCTCTCTCTCTCTCTCTCTCTCTCTCTCTCTGTGTCTCTCTCTCTGCAGGGGCGTAGCATGATCTGGACCTGGGGGTGGGGGGGGGGGGGGGTGGGGTAGTGGTTTCGAATATGAACCAAGTGGACCTTTTTCTATTTTGTTTTTGCACCACCCGAAACTCCATATTTATAAACCATTTGTTTGGGGGGGGGGGGGAGGGGGGTTCGTCCGAAGCCCCCGAATTCCTCCCGCCCCAGCCTACGCCCCTGGCCTCTCTCTCGCTCTCTCTCTCTCTCTCTGCTATCTATATACACACACACATAGTTTTACACACACACACACACACACACACACACACACACACACACACACACACTGTCTGCAGTACCTGCACATTGACAGAATGACATTTGATACATCCATATTCGTTTTGTGGTTTGGCACCTGCTGAAGAGTGTTGTCAGTCCATCTCACCAAATTGTTGACTGATGCATGTCTAAAACATAAAATGAACCAATACATAAATAAGTGAGTCAACGAATTAATGAAAGTAGCTTATATAATTATTATATATCTTGCACATGTTTTCAATAAAAATAAAATTAAACTACTTGTTTCAGTTACGAAAACTATGTTCCACTAAAAGGGTAGCCTACACTACAGTACTGTGCATGGCCATTTTAATCATCCGGTGGTTTAATATTATTTACGCTGACAATTTAGTGAAAATCTAAAACTTTATTTGCTTACCTTAGGCTAGTTGTTTGACAAGCCGTTGTTTATGTTCCCAGGCATAATAAAGACATACAGATTAATTTCTATATTTCCATTTTTGTATGTTCCCCAAATAACCTTCCCATTTTTTGATAAGTTGTCGACGTGTTTTCGTTAACAACATACATGTATGACGTAATCAAAATTCGTGCTTACGTTGTTTGAAGTTAAAAAGAAATAGGAAGTACAATGCCAATGGGAGGGTTTTTGATGGGGGACGGTTTTCGATAGGTTACATTAAAAGATTGAAGACAATGCATGGCGATGTGGCAAATACAAACAGACTGAATTTAATATGTAATAATTATTACATAAAAACAAGTTCCTCACCGATCAGTTACCGTAGACATATTGAAAGTGTTGCAAACTTGTACTTTTGTAGATTTTTGACAGCGATGTTAACACGCCCAACCGACTGGACACTTCGATGTTTCCTGATATTTCATCTGTGATCTTTAGAATATCTTGTTGTTCAAATTTAAATTCTTCATGTTTTTCCACATTATAAAACGTGTCAAATTGCTTTGTTCGGTCAAGAAATAACCAGTTTTGTCGACATATTTGCCTGTTTCTGAATCGCAACACACCAGCGCGGCCATTTTCCTTTCAGACTTATCCGGCGGATAGGCCTTTATACGGAGAAAATGTAGCGAATAGCGTTATTCGCGTTTAGGCTATTCGGGGAGCTCTATCCTGCCGTCATGCATACCAAATTTCCCCAATTATCTGGCGGATAGGCACTATTCCCGGATAGTGGACTTATCCGCCCCCCATGCATACGGCCCCTGGTAACTACGCACATATTTCAACCAGCATTTGAGGTGATACCTGATCTCAAGCGCATATGGATCATCAGCTGCAGAATCGATCAGACAGTTGATTCTGTCTCGCATGCTCTGATCTTCCAGGACCACCGTGTGGCTCTTGAAAGCTGGCCATGCGTGATCGTACGAAATGAGGAACAGCTTCGATTTTGGATGCTTGGCTGACTCCATCTTGCAGCACCAGACACATTTTGTTTTATCATGCATCAGCCCTACTAGACTCGATCGCAGCCGCTTGGCAGGGGGAGCCGCATCAGGAGGACAAACATCCGTCATAGACTGAGATTGACATTCATCAACATCTCGTTTTTTCTGTGTTTTAATGGCCTGTTCCAGTTTCTTGCCATTACATAAGGTCAGCCTGCATGTATCATGGACACAATGTCCACCGTGACCCTTATCTCAATCGACAGTTGCATGGACGTCTTCGAATTTGCCAAGACTGCTTCTTTCTTGAGATTTTCTCACCTCTCAATTGAGGCAATGGCATCAGTGGCTTTATCGCAAAGCCCGCCACACTGGAGGACACATGGAACGGTGGACATTGTCACATGTATATAGTATTATAAGCAGGCACACTGAACACGTTGTATGTCGACGCACTGTAGTAAATGTTACAAGGACGCCGCCAGGCCCTTAAAAAAGTTACGCACACATTGTCAACCAAGTGTAGCGAAGGTATGTAAACAAAAATGCTAGCCCAGTTGAGGTTACACAACTAATGGAATATTGGTACTGAATGACGTCAAATGTTGCGAGTGACGTCAAATCCCTTTTGACGTGTTGTTGGATGTACTCTGTTGATGATATCCAGGGCCCGTATTTTCGAAGCAATCTTAGCCTACGAAATCGTAAAATCGTCGTAAGATATGACGTCACTATGGCGTGTGCTGTAGTGACGTCACACCCTATAATGGTTTTACGATTTCGTAGGGTTAAGATGGCTTCGAAAATACGGGCCCAGGTGCTTGTTTTTTCGTAGTTAGGCCTACCTTCCGGGCGGTGAAGACATTGACAGGTGCATTACTGGAACACGACAGTTTTGTATACTGTAAATATTAAGCGTAACTTTAAAAAAAAAATGTCCCTTCTGAATTTGTGTAGGCAATTGCGTAATTTGCGTAATGGCAGTGGCGCCCTTGACAGTGATAAGAAATTATACAAAACAGAGAACGATTCATTAACCTCAATTCCGTGACCATTATATATGACCTCGAAAATGACATTTGAAAGCCGAAATAATGTGTTCATTCGTGATCATAGGTGCTCCCGTTCAAAAGTTAAATTTTTTTGCTCTACCGGATGGCGGCCATCTTGGATTTATGGGTCAAAATGATACCAAAACGTCAAACTGGTGTCAGAATCGGAATCCCCGTGGTCGATTTACCTGAAAAAGTGTCTTCATACATGATTCTAGGTGCTCTTGTTCAAACTATTATTAGACGCGATATTTCCTAAGGAGAATATCGCAAGAGCTATCGTAAATTATATTGTCTGGAATATCTCCTATAAAAGACTTTAATGGATGATATATATATAATGTGTATGTGTGTGTGTGTGTGTGTGTGTGTGTGTGTGTATGTGTGTGTGTGTATATATATATGTGTGTGTGTGTGTGTGTGTGTATATATATATATATATATATATATATATATATATATATATATATAATGTAAACATTGACAGATCAGGGTTTGCAACTGCTTTAAATTATATAGATAATGGAGTGTACACTGTACAACTTGATGGAACTGGCCGCATTTTTCATCTGCAAAGTCACAGATTAAGGTTAGTGCAGCCTCTACAGTCGCTGACAGCCGGCTGTCATCAGACATCACCAAGACGTGGAAGGTTTGTTGATGTTGACAACCATGATATTGAAAGAACAATTGATGAACAACAAAACAAAAAATACAATGAGAAAAACATTAGAAGACATAAAACCATTTCAAGATATCCCACCTAAAGAGCTAAATATTTTGGTGTGTAAATTAATTCTGGCCATACGCAAAACGTACGTACGTTCTTTTTTCAGTTCCATAGATAGACACCTACTAAGACACAATTATGGATATTCACTCAACCGTAGCATTGAATTTAGCGAAGCCCGACAAGTATTGACGGAAAAACAAAAGGAACTTAAGCAAAAGGAGAAAGGAAACTTACCAAACCGATCGCAGACGATTATGGTTTCCGAAGTCGACAAATTGTATGAAGCTGGCCAACTCAGTTCTTCTACTCCTGGCGCTATTGTGAATACATTGTGGTTTAACAATTCGGTCCATTTTGGTTTGAGGGGTTCACATGAACACAGAAACATGGCCTGGGGAGACATTGAATTAAAAACAGATACCAATGGCATGGAGTGTCTTGAATTTAACGAGCTCCAACGCAAAACTCGCACCGGGATAAATCCATGTGATCTCCGTCATGTCACTCCAAAAATGTGGGCAACGTCTAAAAGTTTCGCACGTCGTAGCCTACAAACTGTACAAGTCTTTACAACCATTTCATTATTGTTCCCCTGAAACTCTATTCTATCTGTCTTGTACTATAATAAAAACAAAATCCTCTACCGGGTACACAGTGGTTTAAACGTAGTCCGGTTGGTGTACACAAACTTGAAATGATCATGAAGCGTATGGCTGAAGCGGCAAACTTATCGTCCCACAAAAAAACCTCACTAATCATAGTGCTCGCAAACACCTTGTTCACACACTAATAGATTCCAGTATTCAAGCAACAGAAATACAAAAAGTCAGCGATCACAAAAATATTAGCAGTATTAACAACTGGTCTCACATAAATGAGGATCAACACCGACAAATATTGGCCATCTTATCTGGGTCACGGCCATTACAGCGAGCCACGTGTGAAGCCCTTAAACTGTGTCAAAGTTCGAATGAGTTGCGTCGATCGACATTTTCAAATACGTTACTTCCCATCGAACAAAATTCACAGATGCACCAAACGGCAAATAAGTTCTCCATTTCGATGACTGACACTCGCTTTGAATCAGTTTTTGGCTTGAGCAATATATCTGGTGGAAGTTTCAAGGTAACAGTTCACAACCATTTTCATACCACAGCTCCTCGCAGACCCGCTGTCTTAGACAGTGACAGTGGTTAAAATAGTTCTCACACGTAGTTTCCAACGGACAACAACTCTTATATTCTCCTTCAATTTTATGTTCCTAAACATTCGAAACGGTGTTTTTGTTATGTTTTTGTTATGTTTTGTTCTTGTTGACAGGCAGTAGTGTCATGGAGTTACAATATTGTTGAACTGTTTTTGTTTTGTTTTCTGCGAAATAATATGCAATAAATGTGTTAGTTGTGTATTAGTGCGCTCGCTAACATTCCATAGGTTTCAAAGAAATGTTTACAATTGTCGCAAATGAAAAGAATGATAATCAATGATGAAAAGAATACTCCCCTCGTGTCTTGTGATATCATAATTTATCGTGCTGATAAATTATGATAACACATGATACGAGGGGAGTATCCCCTCTCTCTCTCTCTCTCTCTCTCTCTCTCTCTCTCTCTCTCTCTCTCTCTCTCTCTCTCTCTCTCTCTGAGAAGGGGGAGAGCGGGGAAAGAGGGTGGACAGCATGACACCATATAGGCTGCTCCATCGATAAAATTGCACTTTCCCATAGACAGGACAGTACATATCACTGTGTTTGGTGTACCAGTCACAGGCATTGGATGGGACAGGAATAACTGAGTCAATAGGGGGAGATCTATCATCATTCATGCGAGCCATGGCACCTCAGCCTAGCGTTCTACCGACTGCGTTACACCCCACTCGTCTCCTGTACTGGATTAGGAAAGCTAAATATCACATTGATGGTTTCAGCAAATGGACCACCAAATCTCTAACAACTAAGTTACACGGATTGGCACAAGAACGATTACGTGTCGCCATTTCAGTGACTGAGATGTGGAGGTGGACAGCAAAAGAAGTTGAAAGACAGGAGCTGCCAGGTTGGAACAAAATAAAATGGAATTCAGCAGAGAGTAAGGAAAGAAAAGGGAAAGTGGGATGTCAAATATGCAGAAATATTGCAGATAACTCAGTGTGGTAATAAATACACGACAAACAAAGCGCTAGTAGCCGCGTACATCTGACCGAGGAGTACTGGATCGCGTGATAAGTAACCTCGTCTCATAGCAACTGGCCACAGACCACCATTATTTAAGCCATCGGACATAAGGTTGGTAGGTACTGGGTTCGCAACCTGGTACCGGCTCTCGCCCAAAGCGAGTTTTAACGACTCTATGGGTAGGTGTAAGACCACTACACTCTCTTCTTTCTCAACTAACCACTAACCCAAATAGCTGAGGTGTGTCAAGGACAGCGTGTTTGAACCTTAATTGGAAATAAGCACGAAAATAAGTTGAAATAAAATATATGTTTCTATATAGCGTTAGTGGCTATAGCACTTTTATTAATATCAGTAGGCCCATGGATTTGTTTGTATGCACCTTTGTCTGCCTGAGGTCAACTGGAAGTGAAACACCCGGCCAGGTAAGGTGTTGAATAATTTTGTCGAGTTTTTTTACCTTGTTTTATGTTTGTATTTGTCTCTTTTTTATTTAATTTATTGTATTTACGATATTTTTAATAATGCTTATTGTACATTACTTCAATTACCAAGGCCTACAGTTGCGAGCTTCTAACACAACCTGAAACAATATCTTATGAAAGTTTACTTAACTGAATAGTTGTGGGTTTTTCGGGAGAGGGGGTTGTGGAGGGGTTTTTTTATTTTATTTTTTAATTTTATTTCTATATGTTCAGTGTGTCTAATGAATGAATGATTGAATGAATGTTTAACGAAACCCCAGCACAAAAATACACATCGGCTATTGGGTGTCGCAAATGGTAAGCATATGAAAATATTATTTATATAATTATGTAAAAACCACAGTGTAACGAGCTGTGGGGAAATGTATAATACAATATATAAATCAAGGTAAGTATATTTTAAAACCGTGTGTAGAAATGAAAGTATTTTAAAAACAGAAATTAATTCTGGGTAGAATTTAAAAGATTCCAGAACATTTCTGTTGCCAAATATATCATTTCTCGTCGATTTGAGATGATCACACTCCACCAAAATGTGGCGCACAGTCAATGTACACTGACAATGTTCACACTGAGGAGGAGGGTCCTTTTTAAAATAAATGAATGCTTCCAATGTGTACGGACACGACACAAGATTACTTCATCCTTCCTGCACCGCCTGTATGATGACTACCACTCTCCAAGGACTGGCTTGACCGAACAGTCCCTCCTGAATTCCGCGATTCCGCGGATGCGGAAAAATTTGCAGCATTTGCACCATGGTGCAGAATAGTTGTTCGTCCGCGGAAAATCACTTTTCGTGCAGAACACGTGCAGAATTCATAATTTTAGGCCGTGGAATTTGTTCGATGTTTCTGAATTGTAACATTAAACATGGAATTTTAATAGTGTTTACTTTCCATGCAGTAATAAATAGAAACATAAATCATTTGTTTCTTTTCTTTTAAGTTATTACAGGCTGCACTGGTAACCGCCTCACAGTTACTAGTCTGCGTAACCTGCGTTTGGAACCAGCCTTTAGATTCTGTCATTGAATCGGAAATCCCCTCAAGATAGAGCGCAATGGATTGTGGCGAAATGTTCCGATCGTTGCTCGGTGCGTAGGTTACGAAAACCGATGAAGACGGGTTGTAATTACATTTTGACAGATTCCACATATACGAAATAGGATTCAGCACTTCCATTCTATTTAATATAAAATAATTATATTAACATATAAGTATCGATTGTTGGAATCGTGATGTTAAGCAACAATATTTAAGTATTTATTAATCACAAATCACATTTAACAAAGAATCCGTAAGCGTAAAAACAGGAGGGTTTTTGTCCATATCGTTTCTATTTCAAGTTTTAATGATTCAATCTTCCGGAAGCACCCGTCTGCTTAAAACATAAATCGTCTGCTTTTTCGCGATTTTTAAATAAATCTGTAACATTTTGAACATCTAGTTTTAATTTTAAGTGTTATTTTTCAGTTTTATATGTTGCAGAATTTGCTGCAGAATTCATCAAATTTTACCGCAGAATATGTCAAATTTTACCGCGGAATTTAAAAATGTTTGCCGCGGAATTCAGGGGGGGGGGGGGGGAGTGACAGAAAGAAGCTTGTTCGCGACCGCACCTACCCAATCGTCTTGCCAAGTCGAAAACAAAATTATATTGGTTAATATGATATTTAAAATCACTGTAGGGGACACCAAGATCGACATGGGGCAAATTCACGAGCGGGTCGTCTGTGGGCCCTCCCCCCATAAATATTTGGATTTTAGATGTTCGAAGATGCGATTTCCTGGCATCTCGAAAGACAATCCGGCAGCCAAAACAGTCGGCAAAATTGATCTATTCTGATGCACTAACCGTGAAAATCATCACAAATTTTGACAAAATAAATAATGTATTCCATCTTACAACTTTTATTCTGATAATTTATACATTTAAAAATTTCGTCTCATCGGCGTTGTTTATCATTTGACTGCGCATGCGCCAGTAGCCATAATGTATAGCGGATGATTTCAGGTGGCAGAGAAGTAAATAATAATACACTGTCGACTATATTAACATAAAAGCAAAAAGTTGTTGTCAACATATGCAGATGTAATTATTGTCAAAAATCAAATTTCTTACTCAATTGCAAAGGACATTGGTATTTATTTTTCAAAATGAGCTTCGGGGGTCTGACTCGGGACAGGGATAACCTAACAAATAGGGGACATTTTGAATATTAACGCGAAAAGTATAAAAAGGGGAAAATTAGGGTTAAAAAGTTTTGGCTGCGCCCTTAAAGAAAAATATCAACATTCCTAACCTAAATAAATTATTAATATAATATATTTTCGGCGCAAATTTAGATGGGCTGGTCTAAAATTAATAATAATTCTTAAACAATATTCATTAAGCCCATGGGAGGTTAAGAGGAAAGGGGCTGCCAATCATATTTTAAACATTGGTGTGACCAGGTGAGGGTCGGTCGGGAGGGGAGGCCGGCCCTACACCAAACCTAAGGCCGAACCGCCTACGCATATAGCCCCAAACAGGGCGACCAACCTAATGGAAATATTTTTCCGGAATTTTCTGGTATTTTTTTTTAAGCGCGCGAACGCCCCTTTCAAAGCAATAGTTTAAGGTACGCGAAAACGCCATTTCAAAAATATAAAAAATAATTTAAACAGCGCCATATATGACATATTTTTAAAATAACAACAACCAAAGAGATACATAACAATAAATTGTTTTTATTAATTATTGAAATATTATGTATTCAATAATAAAAGTTTAAATCAATCCATATAAGTGGCAGAATTTTTCTACTTCCTTTTTAAGCATAGCCCTACTGTATGGCTTGTCTAGTAAATATATTCATCAGTGTAAATAAAAGTTACTATACCTAGTACAGCAATTAACAGCATTATCACACGCACGCACGCACAAACACAGAGCCAGACCAAACATCACCACAAAAAACCCTGAAAGCCCCACTTTATTAGCAAATAGTGTAGTACAATTTCACTCCCACCAACAGATTAGTAATAAAGTGACAAACTTGGGACCAGTGTTATTTTGATGTAGGTACATTGCCACATTTGCACTATTTCATCAGTGGGGTCGACCTAATTTGTGGTTAACTGAATCGGGGTCGAAACGTCTGGTACCCACATTAAGACTGGCTATCGTTCTGCATTACGCTTACATTACTATTAGCGTAGCACTTTTCGCGACAAAATCTAACAATGGTTTGTAAAAATTTAAATTTTTTTAATAGTTTTACTTACTTGAATAAAACAAGATCGGTAGGTATATTAATTAATTAATATTAATAGCATGAATGTGTCACAGATTACTGGTAGCCAAAAGGTATTTAGTGAAATGTTGCACTTGAAAGCATATGAAAAGAATTTATAAAGAGAATTATGGATCCGTTTCTTTTGTTGTCGGACGATCGCAAGTATTCTGTTATATGTTCAGGTTGTTACACACCGTGGCGAAGTTGCATGCATCGCCATAGAACCGATGTCTGCCCCGTAGTAATTACTGTATGATATTTGAAATATCTTTGAAATGAATACATAAACTACATAGCAAGTAAGACAAATTTCATACATGGCTTCAGTTTACTCAAAACATTTTCATTGGTCGGCTGTTGACAAATACAACCAATAGACAAACGTCTTGGTAATAGCACAAAACAGTCGATAATACCAAGTTGAGGTTGCAATGGAGAATGCAGAATGATAAACTCGTGTTTAATAAACTTGGGATTTAAAAATATAGAAAATTTAAAATAATTATTTTTATAAATGGTTGCTTCCGCAAAAAATAATGATAGCGAATTTGGAAAATATTCCGGATATTTGACATTAATTCCGGAATTCCGGATATGGGTTAAAAATTCCGTATTTTTCGGAAAATTCCGGAAAGTTGGTCGCCCTGCCCAAAAAATGCCCTAACTCCTGTTTGTGATAAAGATTCTCCATTAAAAATGTATTTTCTACTAGTAAATAAAATTATTTCCTATAATCATTTATGGGCATATAGTTAAAGGTGTAGTTTTTAAATGTTAAAGCAAAATTTAATAAATACATGATTGGCAATAGCTGTCATTATGCAACTTTGAGATAGCACCTTTAATACCAGTATAATAAATCACAAACTCAAAATGGTTCTTGACAGTTTTGCTTAAAAGTTACTTACAAATGTCTACAAATATTTTGCTTTGGAGAGGAATAGGGGTAAACTGTCATCAGAAACAGTCCCTCATATATTGTAACAGCAATGAAATTGACACATGTTGATCAAAATTTATTATAGTCTGTTCCAATAAAGTGCACAAATCACCTGTTTACTGACATCTTTATTTGAATTTCAAGAGTAAACACCACCTTGTACATCAATGAGAGGCAAAACAAGTAAATGCTAAAGTAGGTAGACTATAATTAAATAGATATTTACATAATATTTACTTGTCTGTTTAATATGTAAGAAATAATTTTTATTCTATTTCCGACAGTACTATATTTCATGTTACGGATGTCATATTAGTACAGCTTTGAATGCTGCACGTGCCCTTGTTGTGACGTTGAATCTCCTTCCTAGTAGAAACCATGCAGCTGCCTCCGATATTATTTATATACTAAGAGTAGATATCTAATGTTATAGGGGTCGGATGTAGCTCATTGGTAGAGCGCTCCCAGAGTCGACCGCCATCTATGGACTCTGTTTTCCCGTTCCAACCCGTGGTATGTACGGTCCTGTCTGTGAAAAAGTGAATGGTAAAGACCCCTTGTTGCTTTATTGGTATGAGTAGCCCACGTGGTGACAGCGGGTTTCCTTTCTTTCTTGCGACAAATATTCATATTGACCATATGTTAACAAATAACGTTTAACAAATACCCCCCCCCCCCCCCCCCCCCCAAGTGTTAAAATAATCATAAGTTACACACCAAATAACCGTAGTTTGAAACGTGCTGAGTGTCGTTAACTAAACAGTCCTTTCCTTCTTATCGGACACACCAGGTGATAATGACGCACGTACATTCTGTACGTAGCGGCTTATTCGTCGCACACAGTTGGAAATGACGCACGTACATTCTGTACGTAGCGGCGTATTCGTCGCACACAGGTGGAAATGACGCACATTCTGTACGTAGCTGCGTATTCGTTCACTTTATTACTAACAATACCGTCCTGGCCAGGCTTACTTAAATACTGTCTTAACTCATCATTTCAAAAATGGAGTTAACAGTTAAAGTTTGTTTTGTTTAACGACGCCACTAGAGGACATTCATTGATTAATAATCGGCTACTAGATGTCAAACATATATATTCTGTCAAAAAAGAAACGCATAGGCGAAATATTCATGAAATTATCTCTTTACTACAAAATGGCATAATTTCTTTATTTATGATCGTATCACATTCAAATTTGACAAAAGTATGTGACAATATTCTTGCTATGGACTGACGGCAGTGGAGGCGTTTTCGTCAAACAACATCGCACGAGGGCGCTGAAATCAGTACCTTGTGTGGCCACCAGCATAGACTGAATGAGTATCTGAATCCGGGCACGTGGAATCCTAGCCCATTCTTCCTGCAGTGCATGTGACAGCTGCGGAAGCGTCCGAGGCTCCGGGTCACGCTGGCATACACGTATGTTCAGTTCGTCCCATAGATGTTCAATGAGGTTGAGATCTGGCGATCTTGATGGCCATGGCAGCACATTAACGTTCTCATTCTGTAGGAAATTCATTGTTACACGTGCCGTATGCAGCCTGGCATTGTCCTGTTGAAAGAGTTCACTGTGTCGATCCAAAATAGGAAACATGTGACGGCGGAGAATTTCATCCCGGTAGCGTACAGCTGTCAGGTTGCCTTGTACGAACACAAGTTTACTTCTGCCGGTGTATGATATGACTCCTCATATCATGACACTCCCTCCACCGAATCTGTCAACTTGGGCGACGCAGTTGTTGGCAAAACGTTCATAGCGGCGTCTGTAACCACGTTGCTAAACCATACTCGCCACCAGTTTCCCCCAAGTTCCACCCCTGTACATTCGTGCACCAGCGAACACGTAAATGTCGATGTTGACGTCGCAGGACGGGGCCAACATATGGTCTCCTAGCCCGTAAACCAGCTTCTCGAAGTCTGTTCCGAAAGGTTTGTGCAAACACCCTTCTCAAACCAGATATGCCTCCAGCAGTGTTCGTTGCTGTGACAGTTCGGTGGCGCAAGTGCAGAACCCGGATATAGCGATCTTGTGCTGCAGTTGTTATGCGAGGTCTTCCACTTCTGGGCTTGTCTTCAGCTGATTGAAACTGCTGGTACCTGTCCCAGAGACGTGAAATGATGCTCTGATGGGCGTTCATGTGGTGTGCGACTGCTGACTGCGATTCACCCAACTGGAGGCGGCCTATTGCAATGTTTCGATTCGGCAGGTTTTAGTCTTAGCATCGTGTAACTCGTCTACGTCGAATGGAAATGAGGCATCATTGCGATCATTGCAGCTTTAAATAACCATCACTACCCCAATGTTTCCCCCGAGTTTCACGTGCATTCGCTAAAATCTGACCATTTCACACTGATTTCCTGGAATTGTAGCACAACGTGTGTTAAATTTGTTTTAGGGTGCATTAGGGCATGCTGTCCCATTCCAGGAACATTAACAAACCTGGTCATTCAGCAACATTGTACAAAATAAACGATATTTTGTAAAATCAATTCTTTTTTCTTCTTTCCCGATCACCTACGCGTTTCTTTGTTGACAGAGTATAGTAATTTTGACACAGGAAACCTGCTGAAGATTTTTCCATTAGGTGTCTTTTATATGCACCTTCCTACAGTCAGGAAAACATATACCACGACCTTTTGCCAGTATTGTTGCACTTGTTGGAACGAGAAAACCCCCAATCAGTTGAATGAATGAATGAATGTTTAACGACACTCCAGCACAAAGCTACACATCGGCTGTTGGGTGTCGAACAAAGGTAAGTATGTGAATAGGCCTGAGATCATTTCAAGAAACTTCATAAGTAATGTAATATTTTTATTAATATTTTATCAATATATATATAATACTATATGTTATATATGTCAAACAAAAACAAGTAACATTTCACGAATTCCCCACACTCGTAAGCATACGAGACGGGGGGGGGGGGGGGGGGGGGGGGGGGGGGTGCAAAAAATCATAGAAAAATTCGGGCAAACTGTGCTAAGCTGATTTTTTTTGTAACCCAATATAGCTGTTTGGCAGTAATGTTAATATGAATAATTATTGTTAAGCAGACTGGCATTTTCGTTTAATTCTGGCAGAAAACAGTCCCCCCCCCCCCCCCCCCCACACACACACACACGGGAGCCCATACGCCTACGTCCACACTGTGTGATTGTGTCTGTCAGTGGTTTGCCTTGACAGTTTTAGTGTCCCGATTCCTCATCTTCACCTTCCTAACAAGTGGTTCGAGAAACAGAGCAGCAGATGCTGTCAGAAGAGTGGCTCCCAGATAGTTGAAACAGGTGTTGTAGGTTCCCGTGACGTCATGTAGCATCCCTACAATAACAAGGACATACAGATAACTCTTAGATAGTTGAAACAGGTGTTGTAGGTTCCCGTGACGTCATGTAGCATCCCTACAATAACAAGGATATACAGATAACTCTTAGATAGTTGAAACAGGTGTTGTAGGTTCCCGTGACGTCATGTAGCATCCCTACAATAACAAGGACATACAGAAAAGTCAGGTAGTTGAAACTAGTGTTGTAGGCTCCCGTGACGTCAGGTAGTCCCTACAATAACAAGGACATACAGAAAAGCAGGTAGTTGAAACTAGTGTTGTAGGCTCCCAGGTAGTTGAAACAGGTGTTGTACAGACAACTCAGAACATACAGATGACTTAGGGTATACCCATGACCTAGCAACATATAGATGATTTCAGAACACGCATATGACTTCAAAAGATATGCTCCTGAACATACAAATAACTTCAGAACATACAGACGGCATCAGAACATAGGGATGATTTCAGAATATACAGACGATACAGAACGGAAAGACTTCAGAACAGACTTTAGAAAGATAACCAAACCGAAACAGTTGAGTAAAATAGTTTACATGTAACTCTCTCTCTCTCTCTCTCTCTCTCTCTCCTCTCTCTCTCTCTCTCTCTCTCTCTCTCTCTCTCTCTCTCTCTCTGTGTGTGTGTGTGTGTGTGTGTGTGTGTGTGATGCATAAATATGGAAGCACAAATTAGATATTACAAATTAGATATTACACATCCAGATTAACCACACTAACCTATAATGGGATTAGTGATCGACTGTCAAGCATCATGAACGACCAAGACCACAAACCGACCGCGCATTAACACAAGAGCTTTACCACTGGGCTACGTCCGGCTCCCTTCTTAGTAGACTGTACAGATTTATCATTTCGTGAAATGCTCGTGCACATTGATTTATTAATAGTCGGCTACTGGATGTCAAACATTCGGTAATTGCGACACATAATCTTAGAGAAGAAACCAGCTAAATATTTCTATTAGTAACAAGGGATATTTTATATGCAACATCCCAAAGACAGGATAACACATACCACGGCCTTTGATATACCAGTCGTGGTGCACTGGCTGGAACGAGACATTGCCTAACTGGCCCACCGACGGGGATCAATCGACCGCGCATCAAACGAGCTCTTTACCACTGGGCTATATCCCGCCCCCTTCTTAGTAGACTGACCAGATTTATGATATATATACTAACCTATGATGGGATAGTTTATCGACTGCGAAGCTCCGTTGACGACCAAGACAAACCCGAAGGCTTTCGCGAACTGCTCGACGCCGAGGAAATCCACGATAATGATTGGATGTAGACTGGCGTAGGATCCTCCCAGGAGGCCGAACCCCGCCACGAAGACGAGCAGGTGCTGGTAGCTGGTGTACAAGGCGACGAACTGGAACGCCACGCCCAGCACGAGGAACGCCGCTGCCAGCATCAGGCGGGGCTCCATCCACCTCATCTCGGCGATGATTCCCGCCAACAGCCGAGAGCAGAGGTCAAGGCCAGCGATCACACTGAGCAGCGTGCTCGTCTGGAAGGGAGATAAGCCTCTCTCCTCGGCTAGCGAAGGGATGAAGAGACCGAACATCGCGTACCCGACGATTGCACACGTCGTCATGCAGAAGATGATGAGGAAATGAAGATTTCTGAACAGAGAAAGGTCAATGTTTTTTACCAGTTGTAAGAATATGTTTATTTTGGTGTTCGAAACATCGGGTTTTCTTTCGCATATATTTTGTGAAGATTGTAGGCGAGGGGGTGATGACACCTTTGCGTTTGTCTGTCCGATGATTGGAAGACTGGCAAAATGGAATGATTCCAGACTTGCAATGTGCATAGAAGATGTACTTAAGTATGATGGTGCATCTTGCCAAACACAGGGTAGACTGTCAGCCTGATTACGTCGACCTGCCACAGTGCGGGCTAAATTACCATCGGGCTTTCTTCGACCTGAATTCACCGACATCAGTTTAGGCTGTATCCCGTCAACCAGGCGACATATTCTCGTTGAGCGCTTGCTGAAGAGGTTTAGACTCTTCCCGCTGCTACACTGACTGGCATTGCTTTCATCGCAGTGACGTAAACCTGTTAACGAAAGCAGTGGCACTGACGAATAGATGACATCAGTGTTGACTCTCGGACAGTCCGCCAGGAAGGTTTGTATCTGGTCTTCAGAACCTATACACTGACACCCTCCGCGGATGTGTGTTACACCATTAGCCATGTTGGTTTTATCGTCTGCAATTTTGTCATAGAGAAACTGACACACATTGACCTCGCTTGAAGTATAACTGGCCGCCATTGTTGGTTTGCTGTCGTTTGAAGTATAACTGTCTTCCATTTTTAATTTCTTATCATTTGAAGTACAACTATCCACCATTATTGTTTCTTTGTCATTTGAAATACAACTGTCCACCATTTTTGTTTCTTTGTCATTTGAAATATAACTATCCACCATTATTGTTTCTTTGTCATTTGAAATATAACTGTCCACCATTTTTGCTTCCTTGTCACTTGAAATACAAATATCCACACTATTTTGCTCCTTGTCGCTTAGAATACAACTATCTACCATTGTTGATTCCCTGTCACTTGAAGTATACTTGCCCACCATTGGTGATTTCTCGTCGGCTACAGAATCCCGGCCACCTTGTATTCGTTTCTCTCGCTCGCTGTGTAGCGGTCTCAAGAGCGCCGAGCACAACACGGCGTGTGACATGACGGCCCCGACAAGCAGCATGGTGCCGCGCCGCCCGTACTCCTGCAAAAGGTAGGTGAAGAACGGCGCCATCAGTATGCAGCCCACGGACATAGCACAGTTAGCGAGAGCCGTGGCTATGCGCAGATAACACCTGAAGTACTGCGTCAGCAGAACGGTGCTCGGCCCGTACACCATGGCCAGGCCAAGACCTGGATTGTGGAAGAAAAATACAAGGTGGGTGCGTTAGAGTGCGTGTGTCTCAACTCTGTGTGTGTGTGTGTGTAGTGTAGTGTAGTGTAGTGTAGTGTAGTGCGTGTGTGTAGTGTAGTGTAGTGTAGTGCAGTGTAGTGTAGTGTAGTGTAGTATAGTATAGTGTGTGTGTAGTGTGTAGTGTGTGTAGTGTGGTGTGGTGTGGTGTGGTGTGGTGTGGTGTAGTGTGGTGTGTAGTGTAGTATAGTAGTGTGTGGTGTGGTGTGGTGTAGTGTAGTGTAGTGTAGCGTAGTATAGTAGTGTGTGGTGTGGTGTAGTGTAGTTAGTGTAGTGTAGTGCGTGTGTGTAGTGTAGTGTAGTGTAGTGCAGTGTAGTGTAGTGTAGTGTAGTATAGTATAGTGTGTGTGTGTAGTGTGTAGTGTGTAGTGTGTGTAGTGTAGTGTGGTGTGGTGTGGTGTGGTGTGGTGTGGTGTGGTGTGGTGTGGTGTGGTGTGTAGTATAGTAGTGTGTGGTGTGGTGTGGTGTGGTGTGGTGTAGTGTAGTGTAGTGTAGCGTAGTATAGTAGTGTGTGGTGTGGTGTGGTGTAGTGTAGTGTAGTGTAGTGTGGTGTGGTACGGTGTGGTGTGGTGTGGTATGTAGTATAGTGTAGTAGTGTGTGGTGTGTAGTGTATTAGTGTGTGGTGTGGTGTGGTGTAGTGTAGTGGTGTGTGTGTGTGTGTGTGTGTGTGTGTGTGTGTGTGTGTGTGTGTGTGTGTGGTATAGTGTAGTGTAGTGTTGTGTGTGTGAGAGAGATTAGATTATGTTTAATACGTGTGTAGGCAACAAAACTGTGAGTAAACGGGCAGTCCATCAACTAAACAAGCATTTCATCAGCTGTGGTGGTTAAACAAACATCCCGTAATCTAATATTCTCTCACTGGCGGCGTTATATGGCCTATTGTAAATAACACGGAAAGCGTCTCACCGAAAAGACATCCGTGTGAAAAGATGAGAAACCCGACGCCAGATGCAAACGCACTGAGACACGCCCCCAGAGCCGACAGGGCGGATCCAACAACTGCTATGCTCCGTACAGTCACCTTTCCCATCAAACCGTTCATAATTAAAATGGCTGCAAAAAGATGAAAGCAAAACAATAAGCACACACCTTTGTATAACAGAAGCGCTAGAACGCGCTGATACTTAACAATCGGCTATTGGAGGTCTAACATTGGGTAATTTAGACATTTAGTCTTAGAGAGGAAACCCGCTACAATTATTGTGCGTAGTTTTCATTCAGTTAAACCGGCATCGGTGGCGTCGTGGCAGGCCATCGGTCTACAGGCTGGTAGGTACTGGGTTCGGATCCCAGTCGAGGCATGGGATTTTTAATCCAGATACCGACTCCAAACCCTGAGTGAGTGCTCCGCAAGGCTCAACGGGTAGGTGTAAACCACTTGCACCGACCAGTGATCCATAACTGGTTAAACAAAGGCCATGGTTTGTGCTATCCTGCCTGTGGGAAGCGCAAATAAAAGATCCCTTGCTGCTAATCGGAAGAGTAGCCCATGTAGTGGCGACAGCGGGTTTCCTCTCAAAATCTGTGTGGTCCTTAACCATATGTCTGACGCCATATAACCGTAAAATAAAATGTGTTGAGTGCGTCGTTAAATAAAACATTTCTTTCTTTCTTTCTTTTTCATTCAGTTAAAGTTTAGTTTTTTTGTTTAATGACGCCAGTAGGATGCCAAAGAGTTGATAATTGTGTTTAACGACACCACTAGAGCACTTCGATTAATTACACAAGGTCTATTACAGGATCACACTGGAACAAATTGTGGTTTAACCAATTTTTATATATTTAGAGTATCTTTCTGAAAGTTATTAAAATGTGGTTAATTTAAGGAATATTATATTAGTCAAACACTAATTGTTGTAGCCACTTTGTATTAACATTAGTAATTGGCTAATTTGGCACTAGCAGTGTGATTCCTGCTATTGGATGTCAGACATTTGATACTATTCGCTGAGATAATTAATTAGTTTATACCAGCGACATTTCGTTTTTGAAAACTATTTGTTATGAACTAGTTTGACCACCGTTCATAAAAAGTGCTGTCAGAGTGGTAGGTACAGAAAGTTAAATCTTTGTTTTGTTTAACGACACCACTAGAGGACATTGATTTATTAATCATCGGCTATTGGATGCTAAACATTGAGTAATTTTCACATACGGCCTAGAGAGGAAAGCCGCTATATTTTTCCATTAGTAGCAAGGGATCTTTCATGTGCACCAGTCGTGGTGCACTGGCTGAGACAAATAGCCCAACGGCCACACTGACGGGGATCGGCCCTAGACCGATCGCGCATAAAGCGTGCGTTTTACCACTGGGATACATCGCGCCCCCAGAATTAAAACAAATCCAGAAATAACTTAAAACTCCATGAGCATACGACGTTCTTCACTATGGGCGACCGTTTGTTTTTAACCATTGTTTTTACAAATTACACATACAAATAGAACTTCTTTTTTTCAAAACCAGTTTTCCTTTTCTGTTTACGTCAAGTCAAAGTAGAGTTACTAACAAAAATATAAGCTTCAAACAGGGATCGCGGAGCAGCAGGGGATGGGTGGGTGGGGGTGAGGGGGGGGGATGGTGGAGGCATGCCACCCCCACGTTTCCTTTTTATTGTGCTAGAAATGTTTTGATTTGTTTTTCTTTCTCTTTTCTTTTTGAAAGACTTAAATTCGAAATTTTCATTGGGAGATTGCCCTCCCCCGACCCCCCCCTCCAAAAAAAAAAAAAAACCACAAAAAAACCCAAACAAAATATATATATTTTGCTGACGCGTGGTGCAGAGGACGTCAAAAACAACGACGATGACGTACACGCTATGCTGAAGACTATCTGCTGCACCCCCAACACCATCGTTGTCATGGAAGCGCTCTCTTGGAACGCCTCCTGGAACTCGACCAACATGATCCCAAACGACTTGATGTATCCGATGAGCAGCATGTTTTGGACGAAACACCCTGCAATAACAAACAGTGAGGTCAGGTCAGGTCAGGGTCAGGTCAGGACAGGACAGGACAGTTCATAGGTTTTAACGTACACATTGAGAAGAAGCTGTTGTGGTGGTTTCGCCCGCTCCTCCATCCAGGACAGGGGAAGATTTGGGGTGGATACATACGAACAGTGGTCGATGAAAACCGTTTTCAACAGACACACACGATAAATCTCAACGACAAAACCGTAATACCTCACAAAGGCCGTATATCTGCTCAATGCAGAGTCATAAGCGTACGAGAGAGGGTGGTAACAGCCTCCTCACCCACCCCCCCCCCCCCACCCCACCCCCCATACACATCACAGTGCTGGAGGAGCAAATCCTCAAATTCGTGCAAAAAGATAGAGATATTCGGACAAAATGGTCTAACCAGAAGCCTTGTCGCCATGTTTTCCCATCATCCTACCCACAATATTAGCTGTAGTCCATGTTCAAATGTGCAGTGATTCGTATGCAACTCTGTTTAACAGTTTGGTAATAATGCTAACATGAATAAAATATTCGGGCATTTTCGTTTAATTCGGGCAAAATTCAGCCTCTCTCCCCCCCCCCCCCCCCCACTACACACACCCATACAAAAATGTGTAGAGTGAAACTAGTGGTTGGTTCCATGAAGTTGACAGTCAGCACATTTCTATACTGGACTCCATTTAACCTGCTAGATTTGTAGTTTTGAAAGAGACGGGAGAAGCAATAGTAATACATTTTACCTAATAACTAATATTGTATAACTTATAACTCGACGTATTCTGGTAGGCGATACATAACGCAAACTTGTATGCACTTTCCCACAGAGAGGAAAGCACATACCAAGGCCTTTGACCAGTTGTAATGCACTGGTTGTAACGAGAAAAAACCCAATCAGTTGATGTGATCCATCGAGGTACTTCGATCATGCGACGCAAAGACCTCAGGCGAGCACTCAACAAGAGAAATTAAAGTGACAGACCCTATGTTTTAAACACTACGACGCAATTTTCACTATCAAAGCCATTTTTGATAATTTAAATTATATTTTATTATTTAGAATATTCACTTTTGTATACCTGAAGTGGTTGGTGTCATCTGGGATGTGGTCATCCAGGTTTTAGTAAAACCCCAAAATACATTTTTCATAATTCTAAAAACGCACGTCTGAGAAATAATGGTTATCGAGACAATCTCTAGTTATTTTTAACGGTATTTCCATGTTTAAACATCACAAAATTTAGTTTCTCTCAGTTATAACCGTATCCAAATGTGTTGCAGGTTTGTAGATTAACTAAACTTAGTGTCCATTTATACGGGCTGAAACCATGGTCTGCGCCTTTAAAACGTATTTGAACCAAATTATATACAACACTCACGTCTACATAATATACACTGTTGACTTACAAATACGTCATCTGACAACAGAAATAGACGTGTGTAGCCTTAATCTCAGACAGTGGTTGGTTTGGATTGACATTTAAGATGCCAATCAGGTGTCTTTAAATTGATATCCAACATGTATCATATCTTCGTGTGATAACATCTTACGCTGTTGCCTAAACATTTTACGCAGAAGTACGCTTGGCGATTACTGTAAAGAATGCACATTTGTTTAGTGCATTTGGCACTGTTCTTTTGCCATTCTTCGTGATTATAGTTAGGTCTATAAACCTTCGAACTACTAAACCTTCGTACTATTGAACCTTCGGACTATAGAACTGTAACCAATTGTATAGCCGTCTCATACATGCGACAACAATAACAAGTGAAACTTGGGTGGTGCGTTTCCATTGACGTAGCCCAGCGGTAAACTGCTCGCTTGATGCGCGGTCAATCTAGGATCGATCCCGTCGGTGGGTCCACTGGCCTATTTCTCGCTCCAGTCAGTGAACCACGACTGGTATATCAAGGCCTTGTATTTGTTATCCTGTTTGTTGGATGGTGTATTTAAAAGAATAGCGGGTTTCCTCTCTAAGACTATATGTGCCAATTACCGACTGTTTGACACCCAATAGCCAATGGTTAATAAATCAATGTGCTCTAGTGTTGTTGTTAACAAAACAAACTTTTATTTTCATTTATTATCCACATAGTTCAAGTATAGGGAAGTATAATCAGTATGACCCACGTGTGTCGTAATGACGTAATTTTGGGAAGTGACATCATAACATAATGTGACGTCCCCAGTTTTAGCCACGTGTGTAATCGCTTACGAAAATTACGTCATTGGTTAGCCTTATCATACAAAAAAACTAATATTTTGGATAACATGGATAATAAAGAAATTGTTAAACTCGCGTGTGAATTAGGGATGTAACGAATATACACTGTGGCGAATTCGATACATATCACGAATATCAGGTGACGAATGCGAATATATATTCACGTCCAGGAATACAAAAGTGAAAAAAGTTTTGCAGAAAGGAAAAACAGTATTTATTTATTTATGAATTTATTTATTTATTTATTTATTTATTTAAAGTAAATGCTGATTAATCATGGGTGGGTCTATTGTCTAGTCCAGTACCACTAACTTGTCCACATTTCCGCATTAAAGGCATATTGTCACAGACCACTGACCTATTAAATGGCCTAACAAAATATTACCTGAACAAAAATATATTTGATTTCCCCCTAAATGTACTTTATTCAAACATCTATGTAACCACCATACTTCACTTATTAATGATATTTTGTGAAAATAATTGAATTATGGCAATGGTCCATAATTCAAAAACTAAAATTGCCAAGAGGATTGACTTGGATTTCACTCCAACATGGTTCAATTAAAGTGATGCGACAGCTAAATTTGGTTTTAAAAAAATCAGTGTAATTTTTATTTATTATCCATTTTTAGAGAAATAAGGTCCTTAAATCTGTGATAGTATGCCTTTAAAATACACCTGCACTGTTAAACCATTGCAAATCTGTCCATTACCTTTCAGTAATGGATAAAAACTCCACTAGTTTATTACCCCCCCCCCCCCCCCCCCCCCCCCGAACCACTAAAGTTAAAATCTATACTTACATATTATTTTTCTGGAATGGAAAGTTACTTGGACATTCCCCTGTACGGAAAGTGCAACCGTATAAGGCCGTTGTGTTTTCCGATATATATTAACCAATTTGTATTGCCATATTTGTATTGCTAATGTAGTAGTGTTGGTACTATGTGCTCCTACTGGCAGTAGCTAGTGGGAATTTCCCTATTAGCTCAGTTGGTAGAACGCTGGACTATCGTACTGAGAGCCAAAGGTTCGAATCTCCTCAGTGGAGGTTGATTTTTCTGTTATATTTGGAGCCGACGTAGGGACTGGGTGTGTTCTTAACACAAGAATACAATTATAACCCAGTTAGAACCCGTATCAGTTCAACGGCCCGTGGCCCACAGCTTCACTTGGTGTGGGAGTATGTAGTAGTGTTGGTACTATGTGCTCCTACTGGCAGTAGCTAGTGGGAATTTCCCTATTAGCTCAGTTGGTAGAGCGCTGGACTATCGTACTGAGAGCCAAAGGTTCGAATCTCCACAGTGGAGGTTGATTTTTCTGTTATATTTGGAGCCGACGTAGGGACTGGGTGTGTTCTTAACACAAGAATACAATTATAACCCAGTTAGAACCCGTATCAGTTCAACGGCCCGTGGCCCACAGCTTCACTTGATGTGGGAGTATGTAGTAGTGTTGGTACTATGTGCTCCTACTGGCAGTAGCTAGTGGGAATTTCCCTATTAGCTCAGTTGGTAGAGCGCTGGACTATCGTACTGAGAGCCAAAGGTTCGAATCTCCACAGTGGAGGTTGATTTTTCTGTTATATTTGGAGCCGACGTAGGGACTGGGTGTGTTCTTAACACAAGAATACAATTATAACCCAGTTAGAACCCGTATCAGTTCAACGGCCCGTGGCCCACAGCTTCACTTGGTGTGGGAGTATGTAGTAGTGTTGGTACTATGTGCTCCTACTGGCATTAGCTAGTGAGAATTTCCCTATTAGCTCAGTTGGTAGAGTGCTGGACTATCGTACTGAGAGCCAAAGGTTCGAATCTCCACAGTGGAGGTTGATTTTTCTGTTATATTTGGAGCCGACGTAGGGACTGGGTGTGTTCTTAACACAAGAATACAATTATAACCCAATTAGAACCCGTATCAGTTCAACGGCCCGTGGCCCACAGCTTCACTTGAGGTGGGAGTATGTAGTAGTGTTGGTACTATGTGCTCCTACTGGCAGTAGCTAGTGGGAATTTCCCTATTAGCTCAGTTGGTAGAGCGCTGGACTATCGTACTGAGAGCCAGAGGTTCGAATCCCTTCAGTGGAGGTTGATTTTTCTATTACACTAAGATATCTCATTAAGAATTATACAAATGTATTATGCTTTAATCAGCTACTGTATTTAATCGCTTGCATATTGATGTTATATTGCATACACTAACAAACTACGCTCTCCCGTGACCTTCACGTTAGGAATGTAATAACTCGTAACGCTGGTTGGACGATATTATGCGACGTCATACAGTTTGTTGACAGACACGAAATCAAAGCACATGAAGGGTACCAGTCAAATTCGCTTGATCTAATACAAAACATGTCTGGACATTATCAAAACAACTGAATCGTGAATTGGAAACATAAATTGTACAGTTAACATTGCATATATGTATTCATGTATTCGGTTCAGCCTGTGACGAATACGAATGCAACTACGATAGAGATCGCTGTTCAGTGCACCGAATATTCGAGTATATCGTTATTCACACTGTAAATCATAACGATTTTACGAAATTCGTGTCACGATTTATGTAATACAAGAATTATGACATTCGTTTCGTAAAATCAATACGACACACAAGCACGTATAATAATATCTACATATTTCTCACAACAGAAAACAACCCACAATTATCTATAAATATCTAATACATAATTTGCATCACACAAAACAACCCAATGCCAATTATCTATAGGCCAAGACGTCTAAAACATCTACAGACGTCCAAAAGCAACTTTACAAAGCTTGCACTGAATTATAGAAAACCAACAAACGGTACGGGGGGGGGGGGGGGGGGGGGGGGGGGTATGAAAGTATCACGAACCTCTACATCTGAACGCCACAATCCACTGTGTGATACAATTGGTAGGTTTCGATTAGGAACAATATTTAACAAATTATTCAAATTTTATGTATGTAAACTTTCTTTTGGACGTCAGTATACTTTTCATCACACAAAACAACCAATGCCAATGATATCTAAACATCTAAAACATATGTTTTTATCACAAGAAACAACCCACGCCACATTTCTATGGACATTACACAGTGGCACAATATACCAGGAATGGGGAGAGGGGTTGAACATTCATGCATTTCGCCTTTCATCCAAGGAAAAGTTAAAGTTTGTTTTGTTTAACGACACCACTAGAGCACACTGATTGATTAAACATCACCTATTGGAAAGAAGGAAATGTTTTATTTAACGACGTACTCGACACATTTTATTTACGGTTATATGGTATCAGACATAATATGGTTAAGGACCACACAGATATTGAGAGAGGAAACCCGCTGTGGCCACTTCATGGGCTACTCTTTTCGATTAGCATCAAGGGAGCTTTTATATGCACCATCCCACAGACAGCATAGCACATACCACATTCTTTGTTACACCAATTGTGGAGCACTGACTGGAACGAGAAATAGCCCAATGTGTCCACCGACGGGAATCGATCCTAGACCGACACCGCGCATCAAGCGACCTCTTTACCATTAGGCTACATCCCGCTCTTCATCAGCTATTGGATGTCAAACATTTGGTAATTTTGACATATAGTCTTAGAGAGGAAACCCGCTACACTTTTTCATTAGTAGCAAGAGATTTTTTATATGCACCATCGCACAGAAAAGGATAACACATAATATGGCCTTTGATATACCAGTCGTGGTGCACTGTCTGGATTGAAAAATAGCCCCAAATGGGCCCACAGAAGGTGATCGATCTTAGACTGACCGCGCACCAGGTGAACGCTTTATCACTGGTCTACGTCCCGCCTCCTTCATCCGAGGAATGCATGCTTTTCAGATGTGCAAAGTTGAACAGTTTGAGCTTCACTGACCCGCTATCGATCCGACATAAACCGTGTTCATCTACCAAGCGCGGATTCAGACGGAGACCTAAGGGACCCGCCCTCCCCCTCAAAGTCCCCCCCCCCCCCCCCCCCCCCCCCCCCACACACACATTTATTCTTATTTTTGGTCAAATAATATATAGTACAGAATAGTAGAATACACATAAAATGTAAACATATCCCGTCCACTTGTCAAGGACCTTTAAATTCTATTTTCAAAAACAACAACGGGTTAAAAAATCCTGGATCCGCGTCTGACTATTTGCATAAAACTGTCATTGGGTCTGCACGGATCTGAGTCGTGTCACATTTTAAAACTGTCATTGGGTCTGCACGGATCTGAGTCGTGTCACATTTTAAAACTGTCATTGGGTCTGCATGGATCTGAGTCGTGTCACATTTTAAAACTGTCATTGGGTCTGCACGGATCTGAGTCGTGTCACATTTTAAAACTGTCATTGGATCTGCACGGATCTGAGTCGTGTCACATTTTAAAACTGTCATTGGGTCTGCATGGATCTGAGTCGTGTCACATTTTAAAACTGTCATTGGTCATTGGGTCTGCACGGATCTGAGTCGTGTCACATTTTAAAACTGTCATTGGGTCTGCACGGATCTGAGTCGTGTCACATTTTAAAACTGTCATTGGGTCTGCACGGATCTGAGTCGTGTCACATTTTAAAACTGTCATTGGGTCTGCATGGATCTGAGTCGTGTCACATTTTAAAACTGTCATTGGTCATTGGGTCTGCACGGATCTGAGTCGTGTCACATTTTAAAACTGTCATTGGATCTGCACGGATCTGAGTCGTGTCACATTTTAAAACTGTCATTGGGTCTGCACGGATCTGAGTCGTGTCACATTTTAAAACTGTCATTGGATCTGCACGGATCTGAGTCGTGTCACATTTTAAAACTGTCATTGGGTCTGCATGGATCTGAGTCGTGTCACATTTTAAAACTGTCATTGGTCATTGGGTCTGCACGGATCTGAGTCGTGTCACATTTTAAAACTGTCATTGGGTCTGCACGGATCTGAGTCGTGTCACATTTTAAAACTGTCATTGGGTCTGCACGGATCTGAGTCGTGTCACATTTTAAAACTGTCATTGGGTCTGCATGGATCTGAGTCGTGTCACATTTTAAAACTGTCATTGGTCATTGGGTCTGCACGGATCTGAGTCGTGTCACATTTTAAAACTGTCATTGGATCTGCACGGATCTGAGTCGTGTCACATTTTAAAACTGTCATTGAGTCTGCATGGATCTGAGTCGTGTCACATTTTAAAACTGTCATTGGGTCTGCACGGATCTGAGTCGTGTCACATTTTAAAACTGTCATTGGGTCTGCATGGATCTGAGTCGTGTCACATTTTAAAACTTATAAACTACATGTAGGTTCTTCTAACCGCACGTGGGGGCGGGACGCAGCCCAGTAGTAAAACGCTCACCTGTTGCGCGGTCGGTCTGGGATCGATCCCCGTCGATGGGACCCATTGGAGTATTTCTCGTTTCAGCCAGTGCACAACGACTGATGCATCAAAGGCCGTGGTATGTGCTATCCTGTCTGTGGGATGGTGCATGTCAAATATCCCTTGCTACTAATGGGAAAATGCGTTCTAGTGGTGTCGTTTAACAAAGCACGGGTCCAGGTTGTACTCACCGCACAAGACAACCCATGCCCAGCCTCTGTCGACGTTGGAGGAAGTCGTCTCATCATTCGTGGAGTCAGACGACTGGGTGGTCAGTCCCTCATCACTGTCAGCGCAACGACAGTCCGGATCCTGGACTGCCAGTAGACTGACACTCGCACTGTTACTGTCGTCGTGTAGTACCAATTCACAATCAATGGCGTCTGAGTTTTCTGTTGGCATGATGTTGGTCAAATTCAGGTCTCGACATTAGCGGTAATCCGGGGTATTTTCGCTGCCACAATATGACTCGGGCTTACACATGCACAAAGTCGATGGTCCAGCAACGACTGTCCCACCTGCGAACAACCTCTACAGTCAAAACACACGCTCAATTTGACGGTGTTAGAAATAACCTTTCGACTGTGAGTGTGTGTGTGTGTGTGCTGTCGTCACACAAGGGGTTTCGGGTTACAACAGTGTTAATTTGTCACCTGGTCTGACCGCAACTGTGTGTGTTCGACCCTGGCAGGAACTAAGTTACCGATCATAAGTCATCCAGTGGCTGAAATATATATATATTTTTAAAAAGAAGCTAATTATCTACAAACATCTAAAACATATTTTTCATGACAAAAACAAAACCAATCATAAAATAGTGCAATTTTCGTGATTTAAAAAAATTAAATACAGCTATATCGTAAATACTCGTTATAGTAAGATCGTGTCGTCAATATTCGCTACAGTAAGATTGTGTTGTGAATACTCGCTGTAGTAAGCTCGTGTTGTGAATACTCGCTATAGTAAGATTGTGTTGTGAATACTCGCTATAGTAAGATCGTGTTGTGAATACTCGCTATAGTAAGATCGTGTCGTCAATATTCGCTACAGTAAGATCGTGTTGTGAATACTCGTTATAGTAAGATCGTGTTGTGAATACTCGCTATAGTAAGATCGTGTCGTCAATATTCGCTACAGTAAGATCGTGTTGTGAATACTCGCTATAGTAAGATCGTGTTGTGAATACTCGCTATAGTAAAATTGTGTTGTGAATACTCGCTATAGTAAGATCGTGTTGTGAATAATCGCTATGATAAGATCGTGTTGTGAATACTCGCTACAGTAAGATTGTGTTGTGAATACTCGCTATAGTAAGATCGTGTTGTGAATACTCGCTATGATAAGATTGTGTTGTGAATACTCGCTATGATAAGATTGTGTTGTGAATACTCGCTATGATAAGATCGTGTTGTGAATACTCGCTACAGTAAGATCGTGTTGTGAATACTCGCTATAGTAAGATCGTGTCGTGAATACTCGCTATAGTAAGATCGTGATGTGAATACTCGCTATGATAAGATCGTGAATACTCGCTATAGTAAGACCGTGTCATGAATACTCGCTATAGTAAGATCGTGTCGTGAATACTCGCGATAGTAAGATCGTGTTGTGAATACTCGCTATAGTAAGATCGTGTTGTCGTTAATACTCGCTATAGCGTGTATACCACCAAATCAAATCCCATAGACGACAATAGTAACATATGTGGTTAAAACTCCTACATGCAGGGTATAAATGGACATAAACACCATGAGTGTAAAGAGTATCACCCCTCGACCTTAAAGAAAATAAGATAACACTGGAGTTCAAGCTGCTCATTTCAGAGATAACGCGTAGCTTCTATGACTACCCCAGTTCCACACAAAAAACATATCATACTATTTTTAGCAGGACTTCGCATACGTTTCAAGCACTGGGGTGTTCCTACAATGACACTAATTCAAATTAAACTACAGGAATTTACTGGCCAGATGAACCATCATTTTATCACAGCACACACCCTCACGTTTATCACCAATGACAGGACTGGTAGCCTCAATTGAGGCATGAAAAGTTGGGTGCACCTCGAACTTTGACCCAGCCGGATGTTATATGGTTTAGTACTACCTATAGTAAGATTGTACTCTGCCCTGTACGCCCCTTTTCAACAATTCATTCAATTCATCTTAATATATGTTCGTGATTATATCCAATTAAGGTTCAAGTACGCTGTCCTAGGCACACACCTCAATTATCTGGACTTTCAGTCCAGGACAGTGGGTTAGTGGTTAATTGTTAGTGGTCTTACACCTACCCATAATAGACAGATAATGTATTTGAGTCGTTAAAACTCGTTTTGGGTGGGAGCCGGTACCGTGCTACGAACCAGTACCTACCAGCCTTATGTCCGATGGCTTAACCACTACACCACTGTAGCCGGTCCCCCCCCCCCCCCCCCGATCTACACCAGCGATGTTATAATCTTTATAATCTTTATGGATCGTAGAAACCCGACACGAGTTGTGTAACCGATGTTACGTTTTTCAATGGCCTGAAAACCGCCCCCGTCGCCGCACACAGCAACAGGCAAGCTCAAGGCCAAAGGTGGCATGGCGTCAGTGTTACTAACTCGCTGAGGGTTCACTCATTTCTGTCGCCAACACAAGCACAGCACTTCCACGATACGAATACATTTTAAATTACCAGGCCCATAAATAATTTAAAAATAGCTTCATAAAAATAAATGTAATTCGCTTAGTTTGGCTCGATCGTGATTTTTGCGAAGCATGTCTTCGTCTGAAAGAACCGTCATTCTGTGCGGTTAGTGACCCTTATTGGCTACAAAAGCACTACGGGTCACACGAAATAAAAATACGTTTTGTGGCGTAGCTTTAGTCTGGCAGACGAGGGCACACCACACACTCTTGTTACTTTGCTGTTGCTGTGGTCTGTTGAGGTAGTGAGTCACGTATGTGTGCCACGGGCTTAAATTAGCACTAAATCTAGACTGAATACTTCGATCGATCTACTTATATCTTCTTTAATCAATACCTGTAACGTCACTCTATTGTTCGACCTATAGACTACTATTCAGCCCTCGTGAGCTTCCTTTGTTTTTCTTCTTTTTTTAATCCTATACTACGGAACATTTGCAAATTCAAGAGCACCAAAACCAACCCTCGCCCGCTACGGACCCTGATCGGACTGTTTGTGCTCCCTTGTACATGCCAGCGCGGACGACACTGCACCCTCTCCCGCCCACCCCAAACCTTTTCCTGTCCTGGACGGAGGAGCCGGCGAAAGTCGACACCTGCGCCCATGACAGGCGTGTGTTACAACAACTTGTTCTGAATGTGCACGTTAAAACCTATGACCTGACCTGACTTGGCTATATTTTTTTTTAAGAATCGACAGTTAACCGAATATTCTTCATTACATTATATATCAACAAGAGAAAATGAATGACATAATACTAAAACTAAACATTGCTTATGTGCTGGCCTTATTTCCCTTCACGTCCCAGTAGAGCTCCATCCGGTAATTAGTTTCGCTTTCAAAGCTTTACTTCCAGTCATAAAACACATTCATAACACAGCAATCCACGTTCGTTGACATTCGTGCAAATGTGCCACACAGCCATGCTGTATTTGATATAGATCAACTCGAAGTGACGTCGATTCGTTCGTAATTTGACGGAGAGTACATACAGTGTTCAAAATAAATAGGGAATGTTTGACTGAATATACGAATAACTACTAAATAACACGTCTATGCAGCAATCACACGTACACAAAGGCCATCCGAGCCCAAATAGGATTCTACTGGACACGTGTTTGTTTGTTTGTTTGTTTATACATGTGCTTAGTTTCGTGCTTATTAAGGTTCAAGTACGCTCACTGGCGTAGCCAGGATTTTATATTGGTGGGGCACCGAATCGCCCGCAACTTTGCAGACTTGCCACGATACCTTTGGAGCTATTGAGGCATTCATAATAAGGATGCTCTTTAATTCAACTATATGCATGGGGCCTACAAGCTACGCGGTCGATCCCGCTTACGTACATGAAACAGTGGGCAGACCTGGCACTGGCTAGTATGTATTGATGTATGAATATCTATATATTGTATGTATGTCGAGGTTGACTGGACAAGAGATAATTCAATCCATTCTGGCCTCATACATTGTCCCATACCGTTGCTGGGACTCCGTGGCACCGAATCGCCCGCAATTTTGCAGACTTGTCACGATACCTTTTGAGCTATTGAGGCATCCATAAAAAGGATGTATGTATGTATGTATGTATGTTTTTATAAAATTTAATAAAGTCTAAAAAAAAAACTTTGATTGGGGGGTGGTTCATGGACTCGATTGTCAATGATTATTAAATCCATGTGATCTAGTGGTGTCGTTAAACAAAACAGACTGTTGTTAGTGAATTTTGTACACTACCTATATTGCATTTTGTATGTACTACACATTTATATGTAAACCGTTTAGATGGGGAGTGGTAGCCTTACACTGCCCCAACCCCCACCTCGCGCCAACATTTGACCGCCGTGTGTGTAGCCAGCCCTCATTAGCCGTCTATATATAGCCACTTCTTTGCTAAATAACAAATATGGCGGCCATAATTGCGGTTGTATTTATGGAATTCATCTCAGTACGCAAAAATCAGCACGATGTGTGTACGCTAGTCGATTGGACCCGAAAGATCCTTGGGAAGTGCGGCATCGACCAAATATAAAGTTGGCGGTCGGCAGTGCACTTCAGCAGAGAACAAATCACAAGAATCGAACACTGTTGCGTATTATACTGTAGATAACATTTCGATATCAACGATTTGTGTAATTTAACAGCTGATAACATGACCTTCACCCTAGGACTGATAACATGACCTCCACCCTTAGACTGATAACATGACCTTGACCCTAGGACTGATAACACGGCCTTGACCCTAGGACTGATAACATGGCATTCACCCTAGGACTGACAACATGACCTTCACAATAGGACTGATAACATGACCTCCACCCTAGGACTGACAACATGACCTTCACAATAGGACTGATAACATGACCTCCACCTTTATACTGATAACATGACCTTCACCATAGGACTGATAACATGACCTTCACCCTAGGACTGATAACAAGACCTTCATTCTAGGACTGATAACATGACCTCCACCCTAGGACTGATAACATGACCTCCACCACTGGACTGATAACATGGCCTTCATCCTAGGGCTGATAACAATACCTTCACCCTAGGACTGATAACATGACCTCCACCCTAGAGCTGATAACAAGATCTCCATCCTAGGACTGATAACAAGACCTTCACCCTAGAGCTAATAACGATATCTTTACCCTAGGACTGATAACAAGATCTCCACCCTAGGGCTGATAACAAGATCTTTACCCTAGGACTGGTAACAAGATCTCCACCCTAGGACTGATAACATGACCTCCACCCTTGGACTGATAACAAGATCTTCACCCTAAGACTGATAAGAAGATCTTCACCCTAGGACTGATAACATGGCCTTCACCCTAGGACTGATAACATGACCACCACCACTGGACTGATAATATGACCTTCACCCTAGGACTGATAACATGACCTCCACCACTGGACTGATAACATGGCCTTCACCCTAGGGCTGATAACATGACCTCCACCACTGGACTGATATCATGGCCTTCACCCTAGGGCTGATAACAATACCTTCACCCTAGGACTGATAACATGACCTCCACCCTAGGGCTGATAACAAGATCTCCACCCTAGGACTGATAAGAAGACCTTCACCCTAGAGCTAATAACGAGATCTTTACCCTAGGACTGATAACAAGATCTCCACCCTAGGGCTGATAACAAGATCTTTACCCTAGGACTGATAACAAGATCTCCACCCTAGGACTGATAACAAGATCTTCACCCTAAGACTGAGAAGAAGATCTTCACCCTAGGACTGATAACATGACCACCACCACTGGACTGATAACATGGCCTTCACCCTAGGACTGATAACACGATCTCCACCATTGGACTGATAACATGGGCTTCACCCTAGGACTGATAACATGGCCTTCACCCTAGGGCTGATAACATGATCTCCACCACTGGACTGATAACATGACCTCCACCACTGGACTGATAACAAGATCTCCACCCTAGGACTGATAAGAAGACCTTCACCCTAGAGGTAATAACGAGATCTTTACCCTAGGACTGATAACAAGATCTCCACCCTACGGCTGATAACAAGATCTTTACCCTAGGACTCGTAACAAGATCTCCACCCTAGGACTGATAACATGACCTCCACCCTTGGACTGATAACAAGATCTTCACCCTAAGACTGAGAAGAAGATCTTCACCCTAGGACTGATAACATGACCACCACCACTGGACTGATAACATGGCCTTCACCCTAGGACTGATAACATGATCTCCACCACTGGACTGATAACATGGCCTTCATCCTAGGACTGATAACATGACCACCACCACCACTGGACTGATAACATGGCCTTCACCCTAGGACTGATAACATGACCACCACCACTGGACTGATAACATGGCCTTCACCCTAGGGCTGATAACATAACCTTAACCCTAGGATTGAACACTGCGTGCACGAGTATTTGGTAAGGGCGTGCTGAAACTCAGTGGTAGGGTTAGGCTGATCTGCGTTGGTTCGCAGGATCGATCGCCCTCTGTGGACTCTTTGTCCCTCCCCCTCCCTCCCAATTTCAACCTGCGCCCCAAGACTGGTACATATCAAAGGATGTGGTAAGTACCGCTATATGTATGGGAAAATGCATAATTTAACTTTTAAAATAACACGTCGCATTATTGATATGAGTGGCCTATGTTGCAGCAGTCGGTTTTCTTTTAATGCGAGGTCGGACTGGCATATCAAAGGCCGTGGTATGTGTTATCCTGTCTGTGGACATATTTCGTATGTTTGTTTTTAATAAGAAAATTTCCCATGAACCAATGTATACATATACAGGTTGAATTAAGTGTGTATTTGATTTTATTGTCTGAATCCACGGCAGTCGGGGTGGGGTGGGGTGAGGGGTGCGGATCTATAATGTGAGATGACAATGTGAGTGTATTGGTTGTGAAAAAAAGTTTCATCTGGGCACAACATATATCCGATTTTATTTCATCTAGTACTACTGTTACAAGTAGCCTTGTGCTTGAAACATGTATGGAGTACCTGTAAAAAAAGTACTTTTGTGCGGAACTAGGGTAGATATAGACGCTACCCGTTAGTTCTGAAATGAGCAGCCTGACCCCCCAATTGTTTTCTGGTTCACTTTTAGCGTGAGGGGTAGTAGTATTTATATCCATGGCGTTTATATCGATTGATACGCTGCAGGTAGGCGTTTTAGCCACATGTTACTTCTGTCATCTGTGGGATTTAATTTGGTAGTATACACCCATAAAGCGCTCGCCTGATGCGTGGTCGATCTAGGATCGATTCATGTTGGTGGGCCCATTGGAATATTTCTCTTTCCGCCCAATGCTCCACACTGGTGTAACAAAGACTGTGGTATGTACTATCCTGTATGTGGGATGCTGCATATAAAATATTGTATAAAATGTTGTTGATCGGAAACCACAGACAGGATAGTACATACCACGGCCTTTGTTACACCAGTTGTGGAGCAGTGGCTGGAACGGGAAATGTACGGAGCAAATTGTAACGAAAGCGATGAAGTGTTTAACTTTTCCCATTTTCTGATTTTCATATAGCATAAAATAATTTAACTATTAACTTTACAATTGAGAAAGACGTAGTTTTAGAAGTGAATTTACATGTTTCTAAGGGTTTAAAAAAAAAGAAAAAAACGTTTACGTTTGTTTTTGTTTAAAGACACCACTAGAGCACCTCGATTTATTAATCATCGGTTACTGAGTATCAAACATTTGGTCATGTTGACACATAAGCTTAAAGGATACCCATTACAATTTTACATTTGCAGCAAGGGATCTATTTCTGTGCACTTTGTCGCAGACAGAACAGCACATACCACAAATAATGGATCTGCCGAGGTTCGATCCTGCAACAAAAGCACCTCAGGCAAGCGCTCTGTCCACTGAGCTAGCTAAAACAAATTTATTATTATTATTGTTTTATTATTAATCATTTAATTATGTTTTTAGTCAGGTTCATGTGAAGCAACAGATCAGTTATCTTCCCATTTACAGCCCTCTACATTGCGGCTGATTTAGTCGCATCTTCAACCATTGTTTTCATTGGACGGCTAAAACATTTCCTACTATCCATATAAAATAGACGCCATCTGGTTCCTAGACACAATTGCACGAGTCTCCCCTAGGTTGTCATGCCACGACCAGAAGCCGTCAGGCCCTTTCTAAGGGCCCTATGGGCAACCTAGGGAGACACCCCAGCATCATAGCGGTATAATTAACGAGCTACTCTCGACTCACTAAATATCAACACCTATGTTAGCTCCGGAACTTTCTCTTTCGACCAACCGTTCAAAATTGCGCCCAATATCCTCAATCAAAATTGCGCAACTTTTTCTCCTTGGCATTATACTTGCTCCATCAAAATTCCATAGCACCATCACCTCTCCCCCCCCCCCCCCCCCCCTTCCGCCTGTTACCGACCACGGTTGGGCTGCTGGTGCTTTCTTGCACCTGCTAGTGCAAGCGGTCCCTCCTTCTCCCCACCCCCACCTTTTCTGTCCTGGACGGAGGAGACGGCCGAGACCGGCTCTTGTGCCCAGGACAGGCGTGCGCTACAACAGCTTGCTCTGAATGTGCACGTAAAGCCCTATGACCTGACTTGACCTGGCTCCTAGATGGAAAGTTAACGCAGAGGGCTGATTTAGCTGACCGGAAATATCTCCGCACAAGTAGTCCGCTGTTTGACTGGGATTATTTAACGACAGACAGTTCTGAGGTGGCAACTATCGGACTGAAGTTGACAGGGGAGGGCATGTAATTTGCAAACATGTGTAACTTGTCAACATTAAAAACCTTTTTTGTGTTTCAATTCCAGCTCATGCAAATGTTGTACCTTTTGTGTAAAATGTGTACTCCGGCCAGGTTTAGTTGCCAAATTGGTGTGTTTGTTTAAATCAATATTCTGGGAGCAAGAGCTGGCAAAGGTTCATTAAAAAATCCACGGGCCTATCGATATTAGTAAAAGTGTTATACAGAGACACAGAGCGTAAATAATTGTGGTCTATGGGAGGTAACACGCTTCTTATCTTCTCGCGGATTGCGGCAATGCGGGCAGCATGCCGAGCCTAGGTCAAGATCCATTCACTCGCCCGTTCGTTCAGGTCAGGTCAGGGTTTTACGTGCACATTCAGAACCAGCTGTTGTAGCGCACGCCCGCCCGTACGGTTTTCTGTGTGTTTTTATCAGAGGACGTGATCGCCTAGGTGGGTGTGTGGTTATCTAGTAATCCCTAGAAACAAACCAACAGCTGACATGATATTTTAAACATACATATCAGGCAATGAATCCAAAATGCATATTATTAGAAGTACATTTTGCATGTAGAATGCAGGAAATTGCATTTCAGGACATGTAGTTTTCAACATTTTACAGGGGAACATAGCCTGAACTCCCTAGAAACTTTGCTGTGCGCCTTCGCCCCCATTCTCTACTCAGCTCCCTCCCCAATGTCTATTTGCTTCCGCCGTGCCTGTATGTAGACTCCAATTTAGCCCTAGTAGGCCTACTCTGCCGTTCAAAATCTACCAAAACGACTATTTGCACTATTATTATATATCAGTAATAACTCTACAATAAAATGCGAAATCCTCTATTACAATCATCCAACAAAAAGGATAGCACATTCCACAGCCTTTGATATACCAGTCGTGGTGCACTGGCTGGAACGAGAAATAGCCCAAATGCGCCCACCGATGGGGATCGACATCAGACCGACCGCGCATCAGGTGAGCGCTTAACCACGTATTTGAATGAATTTAAAAATAAATATGCAACAAGTATAATCATACTCACCATACAAAAGGTGAAGAGTCCATGAAGACACCAGTATGCACTGTGTGGTAGTCCACGCCCCAAATTAAAGGTGTTTGACCGCCATGGTAGTTAATCGAGGCCAGGTGTGTCCATGCCTATCACTGGTTTGTGTGTTGCGTGCACTCGGCCGCGTTAACGTCCAGTCTGACCCAGCTGCTAGATATAATCTTTTGGGATGGGTGTTTTGAAATATATATATATATATAATTTTTTTTATTTTTTTATCGCGGACTATTGCGACATGGGTTCTCACTTACCGTATACATATCATAATATACTCCTCACAAACAAGTCGAGCACAATGAATTAACCATGGAAATGGTGTATCGTTCGACAATATTGTTAAAACAAGCATTCTGCGAGTACTGATACGGCAATACAAGGGGAAGGAACTCTATTAACGTGCCATATCGAAAAGGTTCAGACTCGCCCATCCCAATGTTAGCAATACATGTCACCTACCGGGCTTAATATATTGAGGCATTGCAAACAACAAAAAGTCCGAGAAACAAATTTTCATATCTCCTAAGTTTAAGGGTCATAACTGTGTAAGAGAGGAAACCCGCTGTCGCTACGCCATAGACTACTCTGTTCAGCTTCAGCAGGATCAGGACAGTACATACCATGACCTTTGTTAGATCAGCTGTGGAGCACTGGCTAGAAGGAGAAATAGTTCAATGGACATCAAGTGAGGGTTGTACCACTGATCTACATGCCGACCACACCCACATGGACCTTTGTTACATCAGCTGTGGAGCACTGGCTAGAAGGAGAAATAGTTCAATGGACATCAAGTGAGGGTTGTACCACTGATCTACATGCCGACCACACCCACATGGACCTTTGTTACATCAGCTGTGGAGCACTGGCTAGAAGGAGAAATAGTTCAATGGACATCAAGTGAGGGTTGTACCACTGATCTATATGCCGACCACACCCACATGGACCTTTGTTACATCAGCTGTGGAGCACTGGCTAGAAGGAGAAATAGTTCAATGGACATCAAGTGAGGGTTGTACCACTGATCTATATGCCGACCACACCCACATGGACCTTTGTTACATCAGCTGTGGAGCACTGGCTAGAAGGAGAAATAGTTCAATGGACATCAAGTGAGGGTTGTACCACTGATCTATATGCCGACCACACCCACATGACCTTTGTTACATCAGCTGTGGAGCACTGGCTAGAAGGAGAAATAGTTCAATGGACATCAAGTGAGGGTTGTACCACTGATCTATATGCCGACCACACCCACATGGACCTTTGTTACATCAGCTGTGGAGCACTGGCTAGAAGGAGAAATAGTTCAATGGACATCAAGTGAGGGTTGTACCACTGATCTATATGCCGACCACACCCACATGGACCTTTGTTACATCAGCTGTGGAGCACTGGCTAGAAGGAGAAATAGTTCAATGGACATCAAGTGAGGGTTGTACCACTGATCTATATGCCGACCACACCCACATGGACCTTTGTTACATCAGCTGTGGAGCACTGGCTAGAAGGAGAAATAGTTCAATGGACATCAAGTGAGGGTTGTACCACTGATCTATATGCCGACCACACCCACATGGACCTTTGTTACATCAGCTGTGGAGCACTGGCTAGAAGGAGAAATAGTTCAATGGACATCAAGTGAGGGTTGTACCACTGATCTACATGCCGACCACACCCACATGGACCTTTGTTACATCAGCTGTGGAGCACTGGCTAGAAGGAGAAATAGTTCAATGGACATCAAGTGAGGGTTGTACCACTGATCTATATGCCGACCACACCCACATGGACCTTTGTTACATCAGCTGTGGAGCACTGGCTAGAAGGAGAAATAGTTCAATGGACATCAAGTGAGGGTTGTACCACTGATCTATATGCCGACCACACCCACATGGACCTTTGTTACATCAGCTGTGGAGCACTGGCTAGAAGGAGAAATAGTTCAATGGACATCAAGTGAGGGTTGTACCACTGATCTATATGCCGACCACACCCACATGGACCTTTGTTACATCAGCTGTGGAGCACTGGCTAGAAGGAGAAATAGTTCAATGGACATCAAGTGAGGGTTGTACCACTGATCTATATGCCGACCACACCCACATGGACCTTTGTTACATCAGCTGTGGAGCACTGGCTAGAAGGAGAAATAGTTCAATGGACATCAAGTGAGGGTTGTACCACTGATCTACATGCCGACCACACCCACATGGACCTTTGTTACATCAGCTGTGGAGCACTGGCTAGAAGGAGAAATAGTTCAATGGACATCAAGTGAGGGTTGTACCACTGATCTATATGCCGACCACACCCACATGGACCTTTGTTACATCAGCTGTGGAGCACTGGCTAGAAGGAGAAATAGTTCAATGGACATCAAGTGAGGGTTGTACCACTGATCTATATGCCGACCACACCCACATGGACCTTTGTTACATCAGCTGTGGAGCACTGGCTAGAAGGAGAAATAGTTCAATGGACATCAAGTGAGGGTTGTACCACTGATCTACATGCCGACCACACCCACATGGAGATGCATGTGCAAAGTGATCAGATAAATTTAAAAACTAAAAAAAAAAAAAAAAAAAATACAAAAAGGTTTTGTTTTTGAGCTTTAAAGTCACAGACACTAGTTTCAACCCGTGGAAATGGACACAAAGTTAAATAGTTAATCTACAAACGTCTGTTACGCCAAAACCGGAAAATATCCTTAAAAATAGACTAAAACTCTAATCAATAACCGCAAATTCTCAGACGCACGTGCGTTTATAAAAATATGAAAAATGCATTTTTGTGGTATTAGAAACACTAGGATGACCAGAAACATTTCGGTTGTACGAAAATGGATAATCTAAACAATAAAATATAAGTAATGTTTGATTTCAGTGATCATAAACGGCTCTAATAGTAAAAATATGCTGTAGTATTTAAAAACTAGGGTCTGTCGCTTAAACATGACTGTAACCTCCATGACGGCAGTTGACAATCAGTGGTGTCAGCGGTAACACAGGCTACGTGGTATCACTATTGAGATTAATTTTCATTATTTTGCATTAGTCAGGCCACTGGCTGAACCTGGGGGGGGGGGGGGGGGGAGGCAATGACACCTCGTTTTTCCCCCCATGTTATATATTTTCGTGTTGCCACATTACTTGACTCGTAGACTATGTAGTTGCCCCCAACCCCCCACCCTCTCCCACCTCCAAATGTGGGTGACCTCCCATTATAAAATCCTGGCTACGCCAGCGAGTTAGGCCCGTCTGGGAGCCCGGAGTGGAGAGGGGGGGGGGGGGGGGGGGGGTTGGGGGGCACGTGGGGAGCGGGCTGTGTCCCCAACTCGAGGACGAAAATAGAGGATTGTCCTATTCTATATAAATAAAGATTACCCCCAAAACACTCTACAGATACTACCCCGTCTCAAAATATCATACTTTACATCGATCTTACATACTAAAAATTATCTTAGGTATATATATATATATATATATATATATATATATATATATATATATATATATATGCATGTATATACACACACATATCTATCTATCTATATCTATCTATCTATCTACCTATCTACCTACCTACCTACCTATCTGTCTGTCTGTCTGTCTATCTATCTATCTATCTAACCGGCCTCAGTGACGTCGTGGTTAGGCCATCGGTCTACAGGCTGATAGGTACTGGGTTCGGATCCCAGTCGAGGGATTTGTAATCCAGATACCCGACTTCAAACCCTGAGTGAGTGCTCCGCAAGGCTCAATGGGTAGGTGTAAACCACTTACACCGACCAGTGATCCATAACTGATTCAACAAAGGCCATGGTTTGAGCTATCCTGCCTGTGGGAAGTGCAAATAAAAGATTCCTTGCTGCCTGTCGTAAAAGAGTGTGGCGACAGCGGGTTTTCTCTAAAAAATAGTGTCAGAATAACCATATGTTTGACGTCCAATAGCCGATGATAGATCTATCTATCTATCTATCTATCTATCTATCTATCTATCTATCTATGTATATATATATATATATATATATATATATATATATATATATATATATAGATATATATATATATATATATATATATAGGTGCGTCGTTGGAATTCGTGACGACGGGGAACAGAGTGTGTATACAGATTGTTTTACAATGATTGTTGACAATTATCATAAGCGTACGAGACAGGGGGCAGGGTAGGGGGTCAACTGCCCCCCCCCCCCCCCCCAGTGCTGGAGCAAAGCCTCAAATTCGGGCAAAAATGATAAGATATTCTGGGAAAATATGCTAGCCTTAGACCTTTTTACCATGTATTTTCACCATCTTCCCCTCAAAATTAGTTGTAATCCATGTAAAAATGCGTAGTGATTCGTTTGCAACCGTATAACCGTAAATAAAATGTATTGAGTGCGTCGGGTTTTTCTTCGTATGTACCCCTATATATCTGTTTGGTAGAACTGCTAATGTGAATAAATGTTGTTATCCAGATTTGGGGTTTTTTAATTCGAGCAAAGCCCAGCCTCCCCCCCCCCCCCCAACCCCCACCCCCTACGGATGTACGCCTATGAATGAATCAGTTGTAATACCTGTGGGTAAAAACGTTCTGAAGGCAATATTGTTTGTGACAAAGAGACGTTTTTGAGATCATAAACACAAATGGCGGAGACCAAACTGTTTGTGTAACTTTAATTTAGGTTTGTGCATACAAACAGACTGTATTCGAAATAATTGGTGTAGATTATAAAATGTTTTGACAACTAAGTCTTCAATATAACCTACATGTAATATCCTATTTACAAAATTAGCAAAACTATCTATAAATTACCATTTAATTTCACGACATCTATTACGAATGGCGAATTCATCGTAAAGAAAATCTGATGTATCTAAATTTAGCGTTAAGAAACGTCTCTCGCTATTCCCTAAAAGTGCGGTACCGGAGGGCGAACCCAGTACCTACCAGCCTCAAGCCCCATGCTTAACAACTAACATCACCGAGGCCGGTTAGTTATCAGGTCCGCAGAAACTACATTTGGATGGGGTGAGGAACAATCTGTAGTTTCTATGACACAAGGCTGATTTTTTTCTTTATTTAATTAGACTAGGACAAAAAAAAACCCAGGGGCGTAGCGTGATCTGGACCTGGGGGTTCGAATATGAACCAAGTGGACCTTTTTCTATTTTGTTTTTGCACCACCCGAAACTCCATATTTATAAACCTGTATGTTTTAGTACTGAAAGCGGACCATTTGCTCCAGCGGGAGTGGGGGGGGGGGGGGGGGGGGGTCGTCCGAACCCCCGACCCCCCCCCCCAGCCTACGCCCCTGAAACCCATATATTTTCGTGCTCGAGAGTGTGAGTGTGGTGGGTGAGAGAGAAGCACAAGCCCCCTCCCCCCGTCTCCGCTGCTACGGGTCTGTTAATAGTATCATGATACTATGAAATACAGTCTCGATAACCTTTATAGGATACGAGTTGTCAAAACAGCCACTAGTCACGTAATAAACAGACGGGGAAGGCTAGCAGTCAATAACACACACTCAAGGTCACACGTCTTTATAAACAAAGGTAAGCTGGGTTTATGTTGTAACAATATTATTTACTTCCTGGCTTTAATCACAGGATGCACTTATGCGTATACGTATCAGTCGTCGTGTTACAATTCTTGTTTATATATCCTCTCTTCGGAAACATGAGCTTACCTATTTCTCTCCATTTTTAGGGTCTGTAGGTTGCATGGTACCAAATCACAGAGTTCCGGTTCAAAGTTCAAATAGTTACAGAGTAAAAACAACTGTGGCTCTGATTGGTTGTAATATGTCACACAAATGCTTTACCCCCCCCCCCCCCCACACACACACACACTATTATGCACGTCTATTGCCTACAAATCTTGTTAATTACTCCCCATTTTGTTCATGTCAAGGTTTGCTGCATGCATGTATGTATGTATGTATGTATGTATGTATGTATGTATTGATGTATGAATATCTATATATTGTATGTATGTCGAGGTTGACTGTTACATACATAGATATTAACGCACTGGCGCAGGGGATAATTAAATCCTTTCTGGAAGTTCTTTAACCCAACCATATGCAAAAGAGGTTTTGTATGGACAAAACGTCTGATTCTGATGCACCATCATCAAACAATTAACGTGGAACACTACCACCACAGTGTTTCTGCCAGAAAGAAAATTTTGGGTATGGCTCTATGGAATTGAATGCAACCACAGTCGACAGGGGTGGGGTGGGGTGGGGTGGGAGGGGCGGGGGGAGTCCTCCCTGAGAAAGAAAATGGGTTAAGTTTGGGGTTAGGATTAAGAAAATCATACAGTAATGATAAGAGTAATCAATTTTGTCAAAAAGTTAACTTAAAAAATTGCAAAAATATTTGGGTATGACACTATACCCATTTTACCCTCTGGCAGAAACCCTGCACCAGATAAGGTCACACAAAATCAGGGGTGGGTCAAAGAAAACAAGGATTTCATGAGTCAGATTACTTTTTTTCACATTCTTATTGTGTTCAATTGGTGATTTTATTTATCGTATTATTACTCACAAAAGTAAAATAACTTTTTTTCACATAATATTTTGTTTAAGCGGTGATTTTATTAATACATACTTCTACTTGCATTCCTTTTTTAATATTTGCTTCTAAATATTTTCTATTTACAAGCTTTCTCATTTTTAAAAATAAATATATGATTTGCAAAACTGAAATGTTTTAGAAGTGATGGTTCTTTCAGAATAAATAAATAAATACTTGATATACTGTTGGTCGTAAATGACGCATTTAATTCAATCATAAATAATTGTCGTAACTACAACTATTTAAGCAAATAACTGAAACCCTTACCTGTAATACGCTATAAATACCGCAAATATACAAAGAAATCGTAAACATGTTCAGCTTTCATTGTCATTAAAACAAATTCGACATCTTAACTACTGATCAATAAAAACAGTTTTACTTATTATCTCGGCTTTTAAAAAACAAAGAAGACTTTTGATGCACTTACGTCCTTCTGGCTCTCACGCGACGGTATATATATATATATATATATATATATATATATTATTTCACAATGTTTTGGGGTCAAAACAACAATACAATATTCATTCGCATTTTATCATGTTCTATAGATACTAAGTAAATGTAACTAATACTATACTGTACTTCTGTTATGTTCTAAATAAGTCGTGACAAACAAATCGAAATTCAAGTCCGTCACTTATCTAAAACGATGTGGGAAAAAAGTTCAAAATATGGAATAGCCATTTTGTACCATCCCAGTGAATACGCAGTCTGGCGAGCTGGGCCCATATTTTTGAAGCTCTCTTAGTGCTACGAAATAGTAAAACCATCCTAGGGTGTGACGTCTCTACAGCACACGCCATAGTGACGTCATAGCTTACGATAATTTTACGATTTCGTAAGCTAAGATTGCTTCGAAAATATTAATATTTGGCCTGGTATGCATATTCAACGACATATAATGCACATTATTGCTTAATGTCAACAAGTATAATCGTATAGTTAATTAATAAAACGGTTAAATGTGATGACTATTATATATAACGGGCGCAGCCATTTTGTACCATCCCAGTGAATACGCCCTCTGGTGGTTACGTAATACCTAACGTGTCATGTCAGGAATTAGTCTTCGAACTGAAAAAACAATACATACCTGATTTTTGCGGATGCATCCCAATGTTCTGTAATAATATCCATCTCAGGAAGCCAGCAACAAGTATATATTATTTTTCAATACAAAACAAACCACCATTGTCAAAGTGTTGAAATAACTGTATTATGTTTTGTACGTAAATTAACCCACGTATTGAAATATTATAATCGGAGTGTTTCTTGGTTAATTGGTCTTTTCTTTCCGTGGCCTGTACCTGTGGTTCCTGATTGGCAGATGTATAGACACACTAAAAAGACGTGCTTCTTTTATTAAGATCACAGGATATTGTGTGATAACCGCGCGGACACCCCTCAACTCGTAATGACATTATCAGCTGTCCTGCTTTATTACTGTAAGTAATTCTGTAAAACCCTTGATTAAGTAGGCTTTCCCCATCTAAAATCACAAAACTAACAAATTGCGTAGTCCCAAAGAAACAAAAATCATCACTTGGGTATCGTGAGTGGTCAGTGCTCCGTAGAGCTCAATGGGTAGGTGTAAACCACTTGCACCGACCAGTGATCCATAACTGGTTCAACAAAGGCCATGGTTTGTGCTATCCTGCCTGTGGGAAGCGCAAATAAAAGATCCCTTGCTGCCAATCGGAAGAGTAGCCCATGTAATGGCGACAGCGGGTTTCCTCTCAAAATCTGTGTGGTCCTTAACCATATGTCTGACGCCATATAACCGTAAATAAAATGTCTTGAGTGCGTCGCTAAATTTCTTTCTTTCTTTCTTTCGTGAGTGGTCGTTTTTTCTTGGCCTAATAATATGTTCTTTGGATTTTTTAAAAGAGAAAAATACTATAACTCCATTTCGTTCTATTGATGCAAATTGAAATATATTTAGTTAAATAGTTTATTATACTATCAAGTCATTTATGTTGTTTTACAAGTCAGGCTGATGAAAGCGAAGCGCCTTGTCGTAAATTAGAGCGTTTGTTTACATTGTGCACAGAGGAGTTGGACGGAACTGACGTCAGTTCGCCCCAAGCTATACCACCGGACGTCGCGAAAATGAAACAAAATGGCTGCCCCCAGTTAGCAGGAATAATTATAGTTTTTTTTATTAACTCTAAAATTACGCGTTTTTCATTTGTTGAAGTGTCAGTATGTGTTGGTGGTACGGGTATGCATCTTTTCAACACAAAAAGGCTCTTGTTTGAGTTGACTGTCCCTTTAATGATATAAAATCGTCAATATAGCGAAGAGCAAAGTTATGTTATAAGTTATATGCTTGTCTCCGTATACTGTAGTCACCATTGGTCTTTACGAATTGTTCAGATCCGTTTGTTTACATTGTGCATAGGGGAGTTGGACGGAGCTGACGTCACTTCGCCCCAAGCTATACCACCAGACGTCGCGAAAACGAAACAAAATGGCTGCCCCCAGTTAGCAGGAATAATTATCGGTTTTTTTTGATTAACTCTAAAATTACGCGATTGCATATAAATATTTGGAATTCTTCAGAATCCACATGTGATATATACCACTTGTTTGGCAATACCTAGAAAGGCCATCCTTGATAGTGGTCGGGATAACGGTCAGTCCTTGCGACAAGTATTTGGTGGTGTATTTGCTGGATCCCGCGATGTATCTCTCCTATGGATTCTTGTGGCGTGTTGGAATCCATTATATAAGACGAATTGACATGTCTTCGGATTTTAGCTGAAGCCAAATGTCTGAAAGAAATGGCTTATTTAACGACACACTCAACACATTTTATTTACGGTTAAATGGCGTCGGAACCAAATGTCCGAAGGACAGATTCATGTGCTTAACATATTCGTCTTCAGATAACATAGTGTCCGTATATGTAGCACTACTCGAATTATCAACCCCAAGTTCGTTTTACACACATAAATACACACACACACACACACACACACACACACACACACACACACACACACACGCGCGCGCATGCATGCATGGATGCCTCAATAGCTCAAAAGGTATCGTGGCAAGTCTGCAAAGTTGCGGGCGATTCAGTGCGATAAATTCGAGTCCCAGCAACGGCACGGGACAATTTGTGAGGCCAGAAAGGATTTAATTATCCCCTGCGCCAGTGCGTTAATATCTATGTATGTAACAGTCAACCTCGACATATATACAATATATATAGATATTCATACATCAATACATACACATGCACACACACATACATACACACATACATACATACATACACATACACACATACATACATACATAATCGTCCCAGCCAGTGCACCACGACTAATATATCAAAGGCCGTGTTATGTGCTATATATTGGGATGGTCCATAATAGAAGATCCCTTTCTACCAATTACCAAATGTTTGACATCCAATAGCCGATTATTAATAAACCAATGTGCTTCAACATGCCCCTCTGCGAAATTCACGCAGTGTTTTCCACTTGCCCAGTCTCTGATTTGGTCTCTTTTTAAAGTGTATGTATGTATGTGTGTATGTATGTATGTACTGATGTATGAATATCTATATATTGTATGTATGTCGAGGTTGACTGTTACATACATAGATATTAACGCACTGGCACAGGGGATAATTAAATCCTTTCTGGCCTCACAAATTGTCCCATACCGTTGCTGGGACTCGCACCTGTGACACCGAATCGCCCGCAAATTGCAAGACTAACCACGATGTGCTCTGAGCTATTGAGGCATCCATAAAAAGGATGTTCTTTAACTCAACCACATGCATGGGGCCTACAATCTACGCGGTCGATCCTGCTTACGTGCATGAAACAGTGGGCAGACCTGGCATTGGCTAGTATGTATTGATGTATGAATATCTATATATTGTATGTATGTCGAGGTTGACTGTTACATACATAGATATTAACGCACTGGCGCAGGGGATAATTAAATCCTTTCTCAAAAATTGTCCCATGCCGTTGCTGGGACTCGAACCTGTGGCACCAAATCGCCCGCAAATTGCAAGACTAACCACGATGCGCTTTGAGCTATCGAAACATCCACTGTATGTATGTATGCATTTATGTATGGTCTTTGTTTATGATATGGTCTTTGTTATTGATAAAAAATAAATCATAATATGGATGCGGATAACAAAGAAATTATTACACTCGCGTGTGAATCATACTGATTTTACGAAACTCGTGTCAGGATTCATGTATTACCTTGTTTTCGCTCGGGCAACAAACAAATCATCTCTCTCTCTCTCTCTCTCTCTCTCTCTCTCTCTCTCTCTCTCTCTCTCTCTCTCTCTCTCTCTCTCTCTCTCTCTCTCTTTCTTGATCTGAAAAATATCACATACTATAATTGCACTGGAATTATAAGACACACACACACACACACACACACACACACGAGTAAGTTTATTAAACTTTTCAAGTATGGTACCTCACATCCTTAGACTAGCTTAACAGAATGAAACTTCTTTGCAATCGCACCAGTCATCTTGCCAGTGCAAGAGACCCCCTAAAACAGAACTGCCATTGGGGTTGCTAATAAATACATTCATTATTAAATCTCTGAAATGCCAGTTGAACCCCTCAGCCTAACATTCGTCTTTTGTCTTGTAGATTGGGTGTGAGATACTTTTTGTCAGTATACTGGGTCCAGTTTCACAAAACATCGTAAGCCTAGTTTTGCACGTAAACGTAAATATACGACTAAACCACAATTCTTATTACTATTATAGTTCAATGAATATAGTTAGAAGAGTGAGTGAGTAAAAGTTTTGCACGTGGGTATATGCCACGAAGGTTTCACGCACGCCTGTCACGAGCTTAATCTCTGACTTTCGCCAGTGACTAAGTCCGGGCCAGGAGGGGGAGGGGTACGTTTGAGGTGGGCGGAATTTGGAATAAAAAATTTAGTGGTCGGTCAAAGACCTAAGTCCTAAAATCCTAACGACATTCTACACTTCTACACATGTCAGGACTAAGAATTTAAAACCAAAAGTTTTTGACTGCTCGGCCTAAAAGGTTTTAAGGTGATTTGAGCAATTGATCGGGCACCAAAGTAAAGTGCGTTGGACTATTTATAAAAAAATAAACATAAGAATTTTGAGCCGCGGACGAAATAATTTAAAGTCCAACTAAGCCCAAAAAAAGAAAAAGGAGGTTGGCGTCTACTTTGGCGAGCCTGAAGATTCCCGGAGTAGAGGCAGGAGATGTTGGCGTCATAGCAAAGTACGCACTACAGCACCGTATTCGGGGCCGCAGACCGCCCGGATCATCTTGTGGATGTTCTTGTTGTCCAACTTGGCCGGAAGTATGACTTGGCGGTAGGTCTTGTCCCTCTGGTGCGTCACGACTACGGTGTCATGAGTTCCAAACATCTTGTTGTGGAGTTCGTATTTGCTGCCATCCTCCAGGGATCTCCAGTCTGTGTTGAGGTGGCTGCCTCGTAGCTGCGTCGGGTCAGTCGTGTCCCCCTGCATGTACTGGTGAAGTTGTTTATTCAGTCCGTTCACAGCGACGGTCCTTTCGGACTCTTCAGGGGGAGCGACTACCGGGGCTGGTCTCTCGGCCTTGGCTGGCCGGTCGGTCGGTGATGTTGCCTTTCTTTTTTCTCCAACGGTGGTCGATCGGGCCGATGGCGAGGCGACTGGCTGTACCGGAGATACCCGCCAGTTCTTCCTGGGCCATGTGACGGTCGGTGATGGAGGGTCGTTGGGCGTCTCACACACCGCAGTGTTGAGCTCGTCCAGTTCGGTGGCCGACGGTTCCCTTGGGGCTGGTCGCGTCGTCTCAGGTTGGACTGGGGGCGGCGTCGCAGAAGAGACCGCCACTGGCGGTTGAGCCGCCAGCTTAGATCCCCCCCGTGCCGCTCCTGGCGCAGGTTTACTCTTCCTCCACTTCCGATTCCTTGTCGGTGAGATCGCGTTCCCGTACACCAAGGTCACGGAAGCCCGTGACCCGGTGTGCGTAACGCGATACTCACTCAGCTTTCCAAAACTGGCGAGCAGTCCCCCCAGGTGGGGGGGGGGGGGGGGGGTAAGCCAAGAGCGCAGCTAACCACGTCTACTCTCATCGCGAGTTGAGTTGAAAGTCTAGTTAGAAGAACACATATTTAATGTTCCTTTGTCTTTAAAATGCTCCATTGTCCGTAATGATGTAATTTCAAGCTTGAAATAGATGTCATACACATGTGCATGAAAGTCCGGTAAGACTGCTAACTAGTAGTCGTGAACTTAAGATGTTTAGTGAAATAGGCTATAGTTCGTCAATATTAACTTCGAATGCAAACACTAGGCTTGCGCTTGCGCTTGTATTCGAGGTTAATCTTGATGAACTACTAGTAACTGACTGAGTATGTTGATATATCAGTTTTATTTTAAATTGTTAACATTGTCTACAATACGAACTGATTTGATCCCAGAGAACCCTGAGCCTGTTGTATGCACTTTATCAAAATTGGGTTACGTACACAAAAACCGACTCAAAGGTTTTTTCCTGTCTTACAATAAACGGTCTAGGCTAACTGGTGGATATTCCGTACGGCACATTTACAGATTAGCCAAAAAGGAAAAAAGGTACTATTTGACTTATATTTATATCGAGGTCTAACAGCAAGAAGCTGTTATGTTGTCATGGTTTTTCAGATAAAAAGATAGTAAGTTTTAACTGTTAAACTTGTTTTTAAAATTATATATTTGTACATCGCCTTTATTACATGTACACCCTCAAAACCCGCTTCTTGAATCATCCCCAAAACCCGCCCCTTGAATCATCCCCCAAACCCGCTCCTTGAATAATCTCCAAAACCCAGCAAAAACCCCAAAATAACCTATGGCTAACATATGGCGTGTGAAGGATGTGTTTTTTTTTGTTGTTTTTTGGGGTTTTTTCTGGCGGTCGGGTCAAGCCTTTGAGAAGTTTAAATAGACGTTGTAATCCCATGAGTACACTGCACGATATCAATAGCCTGGCGATGTGTATAGGTGTCCGGACCCGACAGTACGACCCGACCCACTAGGTGATAAATTAAAGGTGCACTCTCAGTTTCAAGTGCCATGTTAAAAAGTTAAAGTTGTTTTGTTTAACGACACCACTAGAGCACATTGATGTGTTAATCACTGGCTATTGTATGTCAAACATTTGGTAAGTTTGATATATAGTCTTCGAGGAAACCCGCTACATTTTTCCATTAGTAGTAATGGATCTTTCATATGCACCATCCCACAGACAGGAAAGTACATACTTAGCGTTTGGTACGAGAAATAGCCTAATGGGGATTGAGCGAGTGCTTTACCACTGGGCTACACCTCGCCCAGATGCCATGTTTAGCTATGTGTCATATTTATTTGTAAAAAAAGAAAGCAAATTAAGGCCATTATAAATTAAATGCTAAATCGTCAACGGGGCTTTTCTGATACCGATTTGTCTGGCGTCCGTCGTCCTCCAACGTTTTCTTTGAAGTCTATCTTCTTCCACAGTTTTGATTGGATTGTTCTAAAACGTAGTACCGTGACCCACTGGGGCACCCTCCACAAACTGATAGAGAGATACAACTTTTGATATTTAGAATGTTTTGATTGGATAGGTCTGAAACTTCGTGTAATGATTCTCCGAGGCAGTCTTCACAAACTAATAAGATACATGTATGTAGGAAATCGTGAATTTATGAATTTTTATTAAATTTATTTTATGTTGGACCAACTTGTGAAAAGTGCAATCCAATGAGAATTTAAAAAAGAAAGAAAAGAAAACAAAATGACACTTGAATATATTTAGGGGAAACGGATCCCTTGCCCTCCGTACCCTCCACGCCGGGTCCATCTATAGACAGCCAGCATTCATTTAAAATAATAATTAACGTAAAGGTTATTATTCCCTGATTTGCCACATTTATAACAATACCATATAATCGCATGGGTTGGGTATATTATTTGTATGTGTAAACAAATATATATTCATTATACTGACCACCTACACGTAGATAGTGTCAGAAAGTTTTATAATTATTGATACAACTACTAGAGTGCTATATAATCATGGAATATACACAATGTCAAGTAATTAGTAAGAAAAACAAATATAAAAAGGACAGGAAACTTGAAAAAAGAAAGAAAGAAAAAAGAATAAAAAGAAAGAAAAAAATGAAAGAAAATAAGAAAGAAAAACAAAAATCCCAACAAACTAAAGCGTTAATTACCCTGCTGGTAGGTTTACTAACACTATATTTTACATTAAGGTACATGTTTGTAAAATTGCGTAAATTGGCTTGTCTTTATAATATAAATATGGATTATTACATGAGCAGAAGTACCATACGGAATATATGAAACGAGTTTCGCACTTGTTTTATACCCCGAGCGAGAGTGAGGGGTATAAAACCAGTCCAAAGCCCGTTTCATACATTCTGTATGACATTTCCACGAATGCTATATTTTATTTATTATCCACAAACTGTGGTATATCAAGCGTTAAATATGATTATATTCGTTTCACAATTGATGTCAATAACATTAAGCGATGTCAATTACAATGACGCGTAATCATGTCAATTTCACCAATTGTGACTGCCGCAAGTTTGCAGCTGCTATAGCGACCTGTGACGTCCGAAGTGTGCCATGACAGTTTTCAAGGAATTATTATGACCCATGCCATAAACATAGCGTGGGAAAATACGATCTTTATAAATGAGTAATAATACCATTTATTACCCCAGCGGGCACTCATTTCCAGGAAAATAAAAATCATAATTTCTCGATTTAGTTTATATTATGACAATATTAATTTTATAGATGCTACATTAATTAGCTCTATTTCTTAGGTAACATAAAATAATATACGACATTTATTATTATGGTGAGCAAACGTTACCTGGTCTCATTATGTATGCATTTCATCTAAAAGGTTTCACTCACTATTCACATCATCATCCGACTTCATCACAATCAAGGATAAATGTGTGTCTTTAATGATACAAACATGCCATTTTGCATTTTATGACATACGTTAGGAAATATGTTTGATATAGAAAAATAGAAGATTCATTTGGATGCCATGGCAGCCATTTTTTCAAAATGGTCACTATGGCTGTTATGAAATCTAGTGTATATGTCAGCATATTTGTTGTTATTTACACACTAAATTACACTGATTTATCTATGTTAGTCAATTACACATCTTGTAGGGTTAATGCTTAATGACAATTTTAGGAGCAGATCCAAAATATAAGCCAAATATACTTATTTGTATGTAGAGATAGGTGTCTACATTTTTAAATTTTAGGTTTTGGTTTAGTTTGTTTCTAAAATAGCTGACAGGTTTACACAGTTCATACTAGACTAGTTATTTAAAATCTTCTATTTAATAAATATTTCAGGGGCTGCATCTAAATTAATGCCAAATGTGGTTGTTTGGAGGTTTTTGTCCACCTTGTTTCTTTGGACAAAGTGCCGTACATATTTAATTAAGCAATGTGCTCTAGTGGTGTCGTTAAACAAAACAAACTTTACATTTACACATCTAATTATTCACAGGATTCATATTACACTGGTTAGTACATCGCACATACTGCAGGCATGAACCTTGTAAGGCATATGCACTTTGAATAATTTTCGGATGATATGGTGGGGATGAGGGTGAGATTATTTTGAGGGCTGTAATTCCACGATAAACGTCAGCCAGGGGAATGTATCCATCATTTCTCGTGTATGCCTTCATATGAAGCGGGCAGCACTCAAAGTGGTAGCGGGTCGTCTTGAAGGCAATGAGTTAGAGGATGCCTTGGTATATAATTATATAGGCTGGAGTTGACGCTTCAAGAACAACATAATTGCTTCCCCAAATTCCGCTGATGTGACAACTCCCCACCATCATACAGAAGAAAGGCATGTATGATTTATATTTCATGTCGCTCAAAAACTGGTTCCAGTTTTGTGTTCCAGTTCGAAATAGAAGTAATGCTCTTTCTCTGAACAATTTGAGAAGTAAATTTACTCTTGTATATAAGTATTCTAGTCAACATTTTATCATTATTGTTTTCTTGAAATAACACAAATGTGTTGACTTTCAGTCTATTTGCAAGATTTGACGACATCTAGGTAGGGCGCTTCACGGTGAAGAAAGCATGATAAGCATTGTCTGCTGTTGCCATCGACCAGCAACGTGAGCAGAATAATGCTTCCAAGAAAGGTGGTAGTAGAGCTGTAGGCCTGGCAGATCCTGGGTATATGGACCAGACACATTAACTAATAGGACAGTTTGGGTCATCTGCATGCATGAAAATCAGTCAACAGTTGGGAAACCTCAGACGCCATCAACAGACCAAATACACCCAAAATACATTTCTGGGAGATATCAAGTTGGGACAGATGGAAAATATATTTAGAGAAAGCAGTAAATACACGGAGTATTGAAATTCAAGCTGTTAATGACTTGATGCAAATACTTATTAAGATGGGCAAGGACCAGTATAATATATTAATGAAAGAATGGCTTGTTTTTCAAAATGCTTCAAGATGAAAACATCTTTTCTTCTAATAACCTCTAGCTCATAATACGCCAAGAGAACAACAGCATCTCTTTTAAAGAAATACTGTTCCAAGTTTTATTACATTCCTTGTCAAGTACAGGATGGTTCTTCAAGCAGACACAGTTTGTTTTATGTAGGTATTGCTGTCAAGAAAGGTCATTCTAAGATCGAAGTACACACAACGGACAGTTTTCTTGGTTCTGGCCATAGTAGCAACATCTGAAAAACTCAATATTGTTATAGCTATGGGTTGCGTTTGACGCTGAAAGTCCAGGACCTGACAGATGTCTTTCATTATTCATATTCGTTTTGCTAATATGACGAAATGTTTTGTTTATTGGCAGGGGCAAGGAAACATGCTGGGTCACTGGCAATAAATAAAGTAATACATCTGTCTGTGCTTTAACTAGACGAGCATCCACAGAACATTAACCCTAACTATAGAAGGGATTCAATCCTTCGAATCAAACAACTCAGGCGAGCGTTTTACAGACTGAGCTAGACCCCGCCCCTAGCAGAGAGCGGGGGTGGGGGTGGGGGGGGGGGGGGGGGGGTGGGGTTGTCGGACATTACGAATAAAGAGTGCACAAGTGGAGGGGGTTCACTTAGTACGTAAGCCAAAATTGAATTTGTTTGGTGTGTGTGTATGTAAAATAGATTCATTCCATGCACCAAATGTATCCGATGTACGTTTCTTCAATGTAGACCTGTATGTGCAAGGGTGGGGGTGGGGGTATCACCGAATGTACACAATTGTATATGGGTGAGTGGTAGTAAACCCATCCCTGATTTTGTGCGTGAACACTTTATGGATGGCCCCTAATTAGTAGAAAGATCTTCCCATCTTCCCATTTTGCAGTGACATAATGGCACACATTTCTGCGCAAACTTACTGACATTTTAATCAATGCCCACGTTTTACCACAAGCAGAAAGCTGCGTGCACCCCGATGTTTGAGAGACACTAAACAGACCTTTTGTGACAGACAATATTTATGATGGATTTGACCAAATGTGACATAACATCTAGTAGTTAACACACTACACATTTTGCACCCTCTCCTTTTCAAATTCCTATATCCGCCCCTAATAACAACATCAATTTACATGGTGTCCTTTCTTTTAATATCATACATGCCAATATTTTAAAGACATTATACAGTGACAGCTTATTTTACTTAGCGCCTTCGGCAGATTTATAGTGGTGACCTTTGGTAACTTCAACATGACCTTGATATTCATTAGAACAAAATGGAACTATACTCTTCAAAAGAAGAAACGCAAAACCACATTGTCGTAACATTTGGAGAATTGATTTAATTATTGAATGGTGAGTCCGATAATTACCAAATGTTGCAGGATTGTTCACAATTCACTCTAGTCCATTGTGAGTAAGTGATAGGACACACCACCAAGGTCAAGGTCATCTGGAGTCAATACCGGGTGTGGCCTCCGCGTGTGTTGACAACTGCCTGGCACCGCCTGCCCATTGAAGCAACCAGAGTACGGATGACGTCCCGGGGAATGGTGGCCCACTCGGCCTGCAAGGCTGCTGCCAGCTCGGGCAGGGTCTGGGGCTGTGGTTGTCGCTGTCGGAGGCATCGGTCCAACTCGTCCCATAGATGCTCAGTTGGGTTCAAATCCGGTGATATCGATGGCCAAGGAAGGACATTAATGTTGTTGTTCTGTAGGAAAGCCGTTGTGAGACGTGCTGTGTGAGGCCTGGCGTTGTCATGTTGGAACACTGCGTTGGCGTTGGCCATAACTGGAACGATGTGTGGCCGGAGGATCTGGTCAATGTAGCCCTGTGCATTCAGGTTGCCCTGCACGTGGACCAGGTCAGTTCTGCCAGTGTGTGAGATGGCTGCCCACACCATGACACTACCCCCGCCGAATCTGTCCACTTCCTGCACGCGGTTTGCCGCATAACGTTCACCACGACGCCTATACACGCGACATCTTCCATCATGACGTCGGAGCAGAAATCGGGACTCGTCACTGAACCACACCGGTCTCCATCGCAGTTGAGGCCATTGTCGATGAATCTGGCACCACTGCAGTCGGAGTCGACGGTGTTGTGGTGTTAAGATGACACCTCGAACTGGACGTCTGGCACGAATTCCTACCTCACGTAGGCGGTTCCGTACGGTCTGGTCGGATATCCTGCGCAAACCTGGTATTGCTGCGGCTGTGGAGGTGGCAGTAGTCAATCGTTCCCGAAGGTGGCGTACCCGGATGTAGCGGTCCTGCCCGGGGGTAGTGGCCCGTGGTCGACCGGATCTAGGGAGGTCACGTGTTGATCCATGTTGCTGGTAACGGTCCCACAGTCTGGAGATGGTGCTTGGGGACACATGGAATGCCCTGGCAACGGCCGTTCTGGATTCGCCTGCGTCTAGTCGGCCGATGGCATTGTTTCTCTGCGGTTCACTGAGACGTGGCATGTCCTGGATTGTCAACTGTCGGCCAGATACAGAGGCCAGGCAAGCGAACACCCTGCACTTTTATACTGTCGGTGTTCGTGTTGCACGTGCAGACAACGCACGTGCAGTGGTGACATGGTTTGCACGTGGCTGCGTTTTTGCGAATATTCACATTTTGGAACTTTATTGTACAGTAGCTGCGTTTTATCGAATGTAACCGTGGGAATGTGTTTGGGACATGCAATGACCTTATATTCACAAAGCATGAACCGGTAGGAAACATAAAATCGGAGTTATAACCCATTTGTACCCTTTTGCGTTTCTTTTTTTGAAGAGTATATATTTTTTTTCTGAATCTTAATACAATAGTGATTATAAATATCACTGGTTCAAGAAATTAACATGAAATTCCCACGGGACCTACACTATGTCCCTACACTACACGTTTTGGTATCGGTCCCTTAGTGTACCCGTAGTGTATCCTATAGTTAGTCCCTGGGCGTGTCTGACCTAAATTAATGCGATTGCTGAATGGCTGAAGAAAGTTACGCCTACAAGTTAAATATAGTTCAGCAGGAAATAAATTAGAACATTGTTTTAAAAAGTAACACTTTCACTAACATTAGTAATAAAGTTACAATATAAATATGTAAAAAAAAAAAAAATTGAATCTTAAAACAAAACCCCCACCAAAACTAAAAATAAATATCCTTAAATAGTTTCGCTTCATTTTCCTTTATATTACAGTCGCAACATTTAGAAAGGTCACCTCTAGTATCAAGTGAGTTAGCAGCGTTCAAAGGGCCGCTTATAGCGGAGCAGGGGGCCGCACAGGTCATGACATACAACCCACTTTCCCTGTTAGTTTGTTCAGGCGGTACCGGCCTCGGTGGCGTCGTGGTTAGGTCATCGGTCAACAGGCTGGTAGGTACTGGGTTCGGATCCCAGTCGAGGCATGGGCTTTTTAATCCAGGTACCGAATCCAAACCCTGAGTGAGTGTTCCGCAAGGCTCAATGGGTAGGTGTAAACCACTTGCATCGACCAATGATCCATAACTGGTTCAACAAAGGCCATGGTTTGTGCTATCCTGCCTGTGGGAAGCGCAAATAAAAGATCCCTTGCTGCTAATCGGAAAGAGTAGCCCATGTAGTGGCGACAGCGGGTTTCCTCTCAAAATCTGTGTGGTCCTTAACAATATGTCTGACGCCGTATAACCGTAAATAAAATGTGTTGAGTGCGTCGTTAAATAAAACATTTCTTTCTTTCTTTTCTTTCTTTGTTCAGGCGGCTTGCAATGTCGTATTTTAACACCTGAAAATTTCAGAAATTGATATTGAAATTTTCTCGGGGAAGCATGGCTCACTCACCCCCAGGTTCGGACTCGCAAATACATGCATTTTCATTCACAGACATTCGCGTCACCCCCAACCCCATCTTCAAATGCAATTCACGGACCTTGTGTGAAAGTCTTGAAAAATACACACACACCAATAATATTGTTCGTTACACCGATGCAGAATATTACTCAATGAGAAAATATGAAAAAATATTTTTTTCCCGTTATGAGCGACAGTTAGGGTAACACGTCTTTGATGTGTTATCGCACGAATATGTGTTATGCAATAAAATGTGTTTCCAATCAATGTGTGGTCAGTCTGGGATCGATCCCCGTCGGTAGACCCATTAGGCTATTTCTCGTTCCAGCCGGTTCACCACAACGTGTATACCAAAGGCCGTGATATGTACTAACCTTGCTGTGGGATGATGCATATAAAAGATCCCTTGGTCAGAATTACCAAATTTTTGACATCATATTACTCTAGTGATTAAATAAAACAAAACTCCAACTTCCAATTCTATTTGAAGTGAGATGAGAACTAACAAGTCTAAGATGACAGTTGAGGAAGACCCCGACATGTACATCACACCTGACCCTGAACCAGACCCTGAACCAGACCTTGATCCAGATCTGGGAAAGTCGGGACAGACAGGAATCTATAGATCAGACGAGGCGGAGTCGACTTTTAGACGCGGCCTCATCCACGAACAGGAACTAGGGGGTGTCGGCAAAGTGGTAAAGCCACTAAACCAAGTGTCTGAGGTACGTACCTTTGTTCGTGTAAAATTGAATTAACTACAACTGTAAGCACTTGGGCCTGTAATCCTTTCCCCCACCACCGTTTATATTTAACTATTGATCCACAACACGACTGATATACAGTGTTGGTAACCCCGTAATATATACAATATAAAACCCTGGCCACACCAATGCTAGAACGATCAGAAATACACTGGATCTGTTAAAATTTATTAAGTAATGTGTAAGTCATTGTTTCCATCAAATCTGTAGCAGATCGACGCAGATCAAAACATTTTTTTTTTAATGGCACCACAATGCGCCTTTATCATAGCTCCTTTATTCACCAGAAACCAGAGGACAACTCTCAGACAGAAACTGTTGTAGACGAGGCCGTTGATGGTGATGAGGAAGATGACCAGGCTGAAGACGACGACGACGGCGTCCCCATTGACCGCGGCTGGGCGTGGATGACCGTGCTGGGTACGTACGACTACAAGAAGAGGTAGTTCAAGGTTGTTTTTGTTTTTATTTAACGACACCACTAGAGCACATCGATTAATTAACCATCGGCTATTGGATGTTAAACATTTGGTAATTCTGACTAGCAGTCATCAGAGGAAACCCGCAAAATATTTTCTAATGCAGCAAGGCTTTTTTTTATGCACTTTTCAACAGACAGGATAGCACATACCACGGCCTTTAATATATCAATCGTGGTGCACTGGCTGGCACGAGAAACAACCCAATGGGCCCACTGATGGGGATCGATCCAAAACGAACGCTTTATCACTAGGCTACGTTCCGTACCGTAGTTCCAGTTGTGTGTAAGTTTAGGACCGATTTCTCGCTAACGGTGCCTGATCATTTTATTTCCTTATTAGTTTAGTCTATGAAGTCCATATTTGATTATTTTTGGTTAATTTATCTCTACTAGTTGGTGGTCCGTTTTGTGTCTATGTGGGAATAATTGACAAAACACTTAAAATGGAGACGAGTGGGTTGCTTAGGATACCACTATGCATAACATTAAATTAATGTTTTCGGCTTAACGAAACAACTAATATGAGTTGTATGTCAAAGACCATGGTACGTGCTCTCCTGTCGGTGGGAAAGTGCATATTAAGGAACTGGTGCTTATAATGGAAAAACGTCGCATGTTTCCTCTGAAAACTACATGACAGTTATCAAGTGTTTGATTTGATATACAATAACTGATGATTCACTTATCAGTGATCTCTAGTGGTGTAGTTAAACAAAACGAACTCAACTCTCCACAAGGCAGGTGCTATGATGATGCGGCACAAGATGGAGCTAGTTTGTTGTTCAATCAAATAGTGACAGCGGTTTATTGACATGTATTTGTGGCAATAAATTGAGCTCTTTAATTTTAAAGCTCCGGATATTTGTTACTTATAGAAAAAACAAAAGACATGCCAGTGACGTAGGAAGGTCCCTGTGTGTGCGCGTGTGTGTTGTTGTTGTTGTTGGTGGTGTATGTGTGTGCGCGTGTGTGTTGTTGTTGTTGTTGTTGGTGGTGTATGTGTGTGCGCGTGTGTGTTGTTGTTGTTGTTGTTGGTGGTGTATGTGTGTGCGCGTGTGTGTTGTTGTTGTTGGTGGTGGTGTATGTGTGTGCGCGTGTGTGTTGTTGTTGTTGGTGGTGGTGTATGTGTGTGCGCGTGTGTGTTGTTGTTGTTGGTGGTGGTGTATGTGTGTGCGCGTGTGTGTTGTTGTTGTTGGTGGTGGTGTATGTGTGTGCGCGTGTGTTGTTGTTGTTGGTGTTGTTGGTGTATGTGTGGGGGCACACACATACACTCACATCTACATATATATATATATATATATGCATGTATTATGTTATAGTTACATCATCCCCATCCGAGAGATTTGTCTACTTAGACCACGGTTTTTGCGGCCGTTGAGTGACGGGTGTAATAGATCGATGATGTAACTAGCTTGTACCACGCCCCCATTACAGATTTATATTGTATCTTTATTAGTAATGTTAGTGAAGGTGTTACTTTTTAAAACAATGTTCTAATTTACTTCCTGCTGATCTATATGTGACCTGTACGCGTAACTTTCTTTAGCCATTCAGCAATCGCTAAAATTTAGGCCAGACACGCCCGTGGTCTAACTATGGGATACACCACGGGTAACATCAAAGGGACCGATACCAAAGCGTGGTACAAATATATATATATATATATATATATATATATATATATATATATATATATATATATATATATATATATATATATTTATTACACCGCGGTGACGGAGATACCCGTGAGAGATTTTTCATATCCCACAATGTGAGATATGCTTTTTGAGAGGTCGTGACCTCCGATCACATGATCCACGGAACTACTTTAACTCATTCATAAACAACATGCCATTAAAACTTTACGTTCGTGGCTAGATGCAATTAATAAAAAGACAACAAATTTAAAAAATAATACATTTTACATATAAAACTTTGTTTTTCGTTATGAAACAAGAATAGTTTACATTATTAAATAAATAAACAAAAATATTTGAAAAGAAATGTTTCACGTCTGCTGTCGCTTACGTGTCTTCGCAGCGTTAAAATGGCACACTCTAGCCACATCTGTGTAAACGACTACGTTAAAATCGATGGTCAGGAGAGGGGACGGGTAACTTCAATTGTACAGCCACTCGGAAGCTATAAGATGTTTAACATTAGAACAGATACCGGACTCATGCGACAAGTTGCGAAATATCGGCTGACGAAAGTAGCGGAGATTGTCCCTTCACATACCTCCCCCAATCCCAACGTTGGCAACCTACCCGTAACTTATGCGACTCGAGAAATGAACGATGAACTTTTTGGGGATGATTTTTTTTGCGAAGAATTTGAACCCACAGAAAGCCAGATAAGTACCCATTACGATCATTCAGAAATAAATACTTTTATTCAAGAAAACAAAAACCAAAATACCTTGAGAAAGACCACATATGACATTAAACGATTAGAGTCTTTCATGGCCACTAAAGGTGACACACCCGCAATCGAATCAATAAACGAAACCGAACTGTGTGACATTCTATGTTCGTTCTTCATACATTTACAAAAATCTGATGGATCAAAGGACGAGCCCTCCACAGTCAGAGGAATGTTGGGCAGTTTCGAACGATATTTAAAATCCCAAAATTATGGTATTTCACTGATTACAGGTACGGCCTTCGCGAAGTTAAATACTGTTCTAAAAACGAAACAAAAAGTTCTAAAAGCTGAGGGAATGGGAAACTTACCTCACCGCGCACAGTCCCTCAATGACAATGATATTGAAAAATTATGGCAGTCAGGCCAGTTAGGTAGACACAATCCAGAATCAATAATAAACACACTTTGGTGGAATAACACAACACATTTTGCAATCCGAAGTGTGAAGCCACATCGCGACATGAAATGGGGCGATGTGACATTACAAACTGACGGTGATGGCAAAGAATTCCTGATGTTTACTGAGAGGCAATCCAAGACCTGTCAGGGGGATAATCCTCAAACCATGCGTGATGTGCAACCGAAAGTTTAGGCAACTGGTGACGATCGCTGTCCAGTTGACCTCTACAAGCGTTACTCTAACCTGCGTCCATCCGGATTCACCAAACCTGAAACACCGTTCTATTTAGCAACAAACACAAAAAAAGCTTCTGAATTTTTTCCTTGGTTTAAATGCCAGCCTATTGGGGTAAACAAGTTATCTTCAATCATGAGGCGAATGTCAAAAAATGCCGAACTCGCTCCCAACAAGAATTACACAAACCATTCTGCACGAAAATACTTAGTTCAAAAACTTTCTGAGAAAAATATCCCTCCAACACACATAATGCAAATTTCTGGCCATAAAAATATACAAAACATCAACAACTAAAGCCACATTTCCACAACACAGCACTGTGAAATTAGTCATATTCTCAGTAACACGGTATCGGACCACCAGTCACGTGCTTTAGAAATGCACTCGACAGACACAACTTCAACGAAAATGATTGATTCTTGTACTACATCTTCTACAAATCTTCTTGGCAAATTGTCTTCAATTTTTTCTGCTCCAATATATGGTGGGACCATAAATATTAACTTTTGTAAACACAATAACGATGAAACTGAATCTCCTGAAAGCAAGCCCAAACGTCGAAAACTCACACGTGACACTGAGACCGACGCGCTTTGAAGTTTGAAAGTTTAAACGTTTTGCAGAAAACTCAATGATGGACTTTGAATAGTGATTGTTATATTATAGTTTATTAAACTAATATTCTGTTTACTACTAGTGTGTGCTATTTGTTTTAATTATTTTTATTTTTGGGATGGAGGGACTCTATGACATTGCGAAAGCATAAATACTTTAAAAGTATAAAAAGAGTGCATAGGCAAAGAAGGGTTATGCGCTCTGAATCACTCCGCTGTTTCGTTTACGTTCAGTGTCCTGTTTAGTGAGAGACAAAAAATATATTTGGCGACTCAAATTAATAATATAGCGCGTTGTAATAAATAGAATACTATACTCGTCCCCGTGAGAGACCGTTTATATTACAACTCGTGTGTTGTAATATAAACGGTATCTCACGGGGACTCGTTTAGTATTCTCTATATACACACACACACACATATATATATATAAACCATCGCTGCTGCTACTGGATTAAGGAAAGTTGCTGCCCGCCCCAGCTTCCTACGCCAGTACATGCCACCACATCTGTTTGGTATAGGTTTCTTCAGAAGGCATTCTTAAAGTGTAGTTCATTGGTTATTTCCTAAAAATGTGTGGCAGAAGCTTAGGTTTGCCATCTTAGATACGGATGGCTAGATAGGCGAGTTTTACTATTAAACAACACAGATTAAACAATTCATGCTGACTAAAGGATTTGGCTGACCAATCGTGTCCTAATATATTTTGTCACGTGTCTGGTCGTTTTTTTATGATCAAGACGCGCAAAATGCAAGTCTGTGATGAGCTGAAATGGATGGACAACCGAGTTCTGTCCCATGCATGTTCGAACTTGTCGAATGTTTAGTCTTGAGACTGGCAGTCCCCCTACACGAGTCAGGTAGGATTTATCGTCCAGAGGCGTGCCATTTCATATACACAGGTTCCATCTGTAAACTGGTCAGGGAGGATGTATCGTGCTGTGACATAGCAGTCCTACACAGGGTCCTCCTGTAGACAGGTGAGGGAGGGTGTACCGACATGGGATATGGCAGTCCTACACAGTGTCCTCCTGTAGACTAGTCAGGGAGGATGTACCGTCATGGGACATGGCAGTCCTACACAGTGCCCCCCCCCCCCCTGTAGACTAGTCAGGGAGGGTGTACCGTCCTGTGCTTGGCAGTCCTACACAGGGTCCTCCTGTAGACTAGTCAGGGAGGGTGTACCGTCATGGGACATGGCAGTCCTACACAGTGCCCTCCTGTAGACTAGTCAGGGAGGGTGTACCGTCATGGGACATGGCAGTCCTACACAGTGCCCTCCTGTAAACTAGTCAGGGAGGGTGTACCGTCATGGGACATGGCAGTCCTACACAGTGTCCTCCTGTAAACTAGTCAGGGAGGGTGTACCGTCATGGGACATGGCAGTCCTACACAGTGTTCTCCTGTAAACTAGTCAGGGAGGGTGTACCGTCATGGGACATGGCAGTCCTACACAGTGTCCTCCTGTAAACTAGTCAGGGAGGGTGTACCGTCATGGGACATGGCCGTCCTACACAAGTTCCTCCTGTAGACGGGTGAGGTAGGATGTATCGTCCTGTGTGTGGCAGTCCTCCTACACATAGTCCTCCTGTAGACGGGTGAGGTAGGATGTATCGTAGTGTGTGTGACAGTCCTCCTACACAGGGTCCTCCTGTAGACGGGTGGGGTAGCATGTATCGTCCTGGGTGTGGCAGTCCTCCTACACGTGGTCCTCCTGTAGACGGGTGAGAGAAGATGTATCGTCTTGTGTGTGGCAGTCCTCCTACACGTAGTCCTGTAGACGGGTGAGAGAAGAATTATCGTCCTGGGTGTGGCAGTCCTGTTACACGGGGTCCTCCTGTAGACGGTCTACAGGGTGAGGGAGGATGTATCGTCCTGGGCGTAGCAGTCGTCCGGCAGATAAAACACCACAGTTCTTCGTGTCGGCAGTCACGACCTCATTAAAACCACCCTTTGATTCGGCTTTGTGCAAAGATATGATTTGTTTTGCTTTGTGATGTTTTTCTTGTTCAGCTTTCTAAACACGTACATGTATGCCTTTTTGTAGCGTTTTTCTTCAACCTCTTTATAATGGTGGGTTACATGAAGGCGCTGGGGGTGTTGTTCGTCGAGTTCCTCGAAATCTACCGAGCATCGGTTACCATGACAACGCTGCTGATGGGCACCATGTCGGCTACATACAGTATAGCGTGTGAGTATTTGTATAACATAAACGTAATAAGAGTAATGGCAGAATCTGGACATGGTGGTTTATATAAAAACAGGAATTACGCGGAATTAAATGTCTCCCCATCATACCATACATGTTTTCGGTGCACTGTGATGACCATCCATAGCTGCAACTACAAGTCTTAGAGTTTGTGAGAAACGGTTCTAAACGCAAGAGATTACACTGTCGAAAATGTAATAGCTATATCTCACGTGTTTTCTTCGTAAATAAAAGGAGTCATCACTAAAAAGATTGATAAACACCATCAAATTGTAATAGCCTTTTTCAACAACAGATTTAACAACAAAGAATAAAATATAATACAATTTGCTATTTATTGTTTCTTTACCGTAAATGTAAACTTCCATTTTAATTTGTAAAAATTTAACAATTTTTTTTTTTTACAAATATCTGCCTGTTACTCGTGTTAGTTTTTAGCGCTATTTTGTGATTTTAATATTATTATTTGCACGTGCATCACGCAGTTGCGCCGTACGCGTGCGTGGGGTGTCATTCTCGATTTTGACAATTTCCAGGAAGGTCGATTAATCACGGTGGAACATTATTTCTGTCAATCTTTTTCATTCTGTTGATCATACAGTTGTCAATATTTTGTTATATATATATATATATATATATATATATATATATATATATATATATATATATATATAGAGAGAGAGAGAGAGAGAGAGAGAGAGAGAGAGAGAGAGAGAGAGAGAGAGAGAGAGAGATATTATTACCAGAGTGTGTTTCTGTATCATATAATAGCCAGAGGCTCGCATAATACAATTTTTATTAACGATACCTCTCCAGTTTGGTTAAACGGACTGCCGATCGTAGGAAACATGATTGTCACTACCTGAGGCATTTAAAGTGACAGACCCTAGTGTTTAAACACTACCGAATATGTTTCACTACTGGAGCCGTTTTTAATCCATTTCCTTACATCCGAAGTGTTTCTGGTCATTTTGCTGTTTCTAATACTACGAAATACATTTTTCATATATTTAACAACGCACGTGCGTCTGAGAGATATGTGTTACGCAGACGAGCTCTGGTTTATTTTAAGGATGTTTCAACGCAATGCGTTACAGGTCTGTAGATTAAATTAAAATAACTTAGTGATAATTTTCACAGGTTGAAACTAGGATCTGCGACTTTAAGGTGAATTTAGTGCTAATGTAGCTTTGTGAAACGGGGCCAAGGGCCCGTGCTTAGAAAACTTTTAGAATTCAGACGCAATCTGTAATGACGTCAGACGCATACAATTTGTATGGGGTTGTCATGACTTTCACGACTAGTCTAAACTCAAAATGTGTTATGAGCACCAGACCTGGGCCCCGTTCCACGAAGCGATCTTAGCCCTAAGATTACCTTAAGCGCATAGCTACCCTATGCACTTAAGTTGATCTTAGGGCTAAGATCGCTTCGTGGAACGGGGCCCAGATTCATAGGCTTTGTACGATGCCAGCAGCTGGGTGTGGGTGTCGGTGTGGGTGTGTGTGTGTGGGGGGTGGGGGGTGGGTGGGGGTGGGGGGGGGTGGATGCTTAATTTCCAGTTAGGGCACCAATGCCTCCTCACCCCATCCCACTCCACTCTTCTTTCAACAATGTTTAATGTTCTTTTTCCTCTTTTTTTCTCTTTTTTCTTCTAAGCTTTCTTCACAATGCAGGTGGTTCTAGTACAATTGGACACACGGAAAACTATCATTCTTGGCGGGATTATGTCGTCAGCAGGAATAACCCTGTCCTACTTTGCGGACAGTGTGGTGTTCCTCATCTGCATGCAGGGAGTTGTTCTAGGTACGTCGCGATTTAATCAAATCCTTCAACCTATGTCATGGCTGGTAATCTAATGTGCGACAACATGGCCGTTTCAATATAGACGTTGAGGTATAGTCGCTAATTTGATTAATTAATGGAATACATATTTGGTGCATCAAATGCGCAGTATTAAAGGGATATTCCTGAGTTTGCTGCATTGTAAGATGTTTCCGACTACGAATAAACTTACATATTAAATATATTTTCTTGTTTAGAATATCAGTGTCTGTACAGTCAATGTGTTTCTGGTCGTCTTAATATTTGTAAGGAACCCAAACTGGATTCGGTTTTCAAAAAAAAAAACTTTTTAGGAAATAAAATGAAATTTAACCTAGTAAAAATATTAGGACAATCAGAAACACGTTTAATATACAGCAACTAATACCTTAAGCAGAAAAATATATTTGATGTAATTACAATCGTTAAAAAGGCTCTGTTAGTCGACAACACCTTAAAAGTTGCAGCAAACTCAGGAATGTCCCTTTAATAGGGACACCTAAAATCTGGGCAATTTGTTAGTCAAACTTCTCTCTCATTTCTGTAAAATGTGGTTTATGAATATTTTAAACTGTTTTTGTATACTTCTGTGTACATGGAAAAGGAAAGTAACAGATTTTGTTAACTGGTTCCGACATAAAATATATAATTCATGATTTTCGTAATATGATAGTTTGTCGGAATTTTCAATATTTAAGGTTAGGGGAAACAAAATGCCATATAACTTAAAATTTTAAGGTAGGATTATATATTATCACCCACCTGTGAGAGAGAACGTTATAAAGTTTATTTTGTTTAACGACACCGCTAGAGCTCATTGATATATTGATCATCGGCTATTGGAATTCAAACATTTGGTAATTTTGACATATAGTCTTAGTGGGCAAGCCCGCTACATATTTTATCATTAGCACATCCAATAGCTGATACTGCATTAATTAGGCAAATATACAATAGTTATTACCATTGAAGTACATCCAATAGTCAATCATTCACAAATCAATGTGCTCTAATGGAGTCGTTAAACAAAGAAACAGCCTTTCTTTGTTTTATTCCAGGCATTGGACAGGCACTGATCAACGGTCCGGGTATAATTCTCATTAGCGAGTACTTCAAAAAACGTCGAGGTATTGCGACATCTATTGCTATCTGTGGTATCAGTTTCGGCAGTGCTTTCCCGCCATTTGTGAATTACCTCCTCGAAGAGTTCACCCTCAGGGACACGTTCCTGATTCTCGGAGCCATACACCTCAACATCATAGTGGGCGGCATGCTTTCACGCCCTGTCAGCTTCTACAAGAAATCGCACGCAAGGAAAAAACTTCTTCTGGAAGACATAATGGCAGATTCTTTACACGCAAAGAAAAGACTTCTGTCAGGAGACAAAACTGAAGAAACGTTCAAACATGTTTCCAAAACGGAAAGAAAACATTTGAAAGCAATAAATGCCACGGAAAACTATTCTAATAATTGCTCGTGTCTTGTAGCGAAATCGCTTGACCATCTCCCAATTGACAAATCATTACAGACTCTAGAAGCTTGCAGGAAGAGGACATTTTCAGACAGTATGACGTATAGGCCAAGAACGTGTAAGAATCAGGATACACTTACCAGGCCGACTCTGCTGTTTCTTTCCAGTGATCTGGAGATTGGGCCTGTGTCTCTTGTGGATCTAGCGAGCCGTGAGCTGGCTGGAAGTAGCAAACTCAATATTGCTTTAACTGTGAACTGTCAACATGATAGCGCTATAAATCCATGTATTAACTTAATTAAAGGAGAACATGATAGCGCTACAAATTCAGGTATTGGCTTAATGAACACAGAACACAATAGCGGTACAAACTCCGGTATTAGGTTAACGAGCAGTGAATATGATGATTGTACAAATCCAGGTATTAGCTTGATGAATGAACACCCTGATCCCATCATACAAGACAAATCCAATCATATTATCACAGAACCTCGGACTGGTTCGTCCATGTTCCACAGGATACTGCAGCTTGTGAAGAAACCGTTCACTTCTCTCGATTTCAGTGTGTTCAAGAATCCATTATTTTCCATGTTCGCTTGCGCTGCTATTTTTAATATTCAAACACAATCACAATTAACATATGTACCAGCCCTTGCGATAGAACACGGGATTTCACAATCGAACGCTGCACTGTTACTGACAATCTCAGGAGCAATGGATCTTTTGAGCAAACTGGCTTTCGGGTGGTTTGCAGATCTTGGCGTGATCCGTAAGCACCACCTCCAGATGATGGGTCTCTGCATCAACGCCACCTCCTCCCTGTTCGTGTCTCTGTACTCCTCCTTCCCTCTCATGGTGGGTTACACCGTGATCCAGGGAATCTTCAGCGGGGTCTACAGGTCGCTGTATGTACATGTGCTCATCGACTTCGTGGGAACTGAGAACATGGGAAAAGCGTTTGGAATCATTCAACTGATACATGGATTGATGGTCGCTGTTGCCCATCCTGTTATAGGTAAGATCTCACTACACAGATTATGGGCCTAATTTACAAAGCCTGTTTATGTCTTACACGCGTGTAACTACGTACATTTGCAATGCTTAAGCACCTGTTTATGTATTTTACGCGTGTAACTACATACATTTGCAATGCTTAAACACCTGTTTATGTCTTACACGCGTGTAACTACATACATTTGCAATGCTTAAGCACCTGTTTATGTCTTACACGCGTGTAACTACATACATTTGCAATGCTTAAGCACCTGTTTATGTCTTACACGCATGTAACTACATACATTTGCAATGCTTAAGCACCTGTTTATGTCTTACACGCGTGTAATTACATACAATTGCAAAGCATAAGCACCTGTGTATGTCTTACACGCGTGTAACTACATACAATTGCAAAGCATAAGCACCTGCGTTTAAGAAAAACAAGCTTCATAAATTCGGCCCTGTGTTTCTTACAAAATTCAGTCTGTTGTTGACAATAATAGGTTTTATTATCCTCATAGTAGGACACACAAGCTCGTATAACAATCTCTATTTTTGGACCCATGATATCCGGAAATTTTGACATGTTTAGAAGCAAACATAGAATTCCAGAGGTGACAACACTGAACGGTTGAAGTTTGATTGGCTGAGAGCTTACGTTTTGTCGTGAAAAATAGAACATGTTCTAATCGGTACTTGTCGTATACGGTTAATGTCGCTTCGATTTGGGGTCCTCACAGTACAATTCCATCGCATGCGACAAGTCAGTACGACTAATCGCATAATGAGAACGGCCCTTAAGATTGGTACGATTCCAACACGACTTGTATAAGACTAAAGTTGTTCCGATTTAGGTGTTCTCACAGTACGATTCCATCACATGCAACAAGTCGGTACTAATCGCAGAATGAGAAAGTCCGTTTACTTGTTTAGGTGATCTTCTTTATAGCTACAACATATGAGCCACTATTAATATTTGTATTGTATTTATTTATTTCACATTAAAATCTTGCTCGTTTATAGAAATCAAGGATTTAATTTTAACTCAAGTGATTGGGAACAATACTATGAATTACCGTTCCAAAGCATTAATGATACAACTTTATTATGGTTTCAGTATCGCATCCTACATCGGATTTTAGCAACAAACACTTTTCTATATATGATTCATTATGTAGATTCTAATATGTGTATATTCTGTAATAACTTCCCAGAAACTCTACAACATCTTTTCTATGAATGCACTCAGGTTAATACTTTATGGAAAGCTGTAGAAGACTGGGTTTTGTCCAAAACAGGAATTGTTGTCCACTTTGACAAAAATATTGTTATGTTTGGTATTATTAACAAAAAGAACGTTAATATAATTCACTGGCTAATTATTAACATTAAATATTATATATATTGTACGAAAATGCAAGAAAAAAAAATAACTATCGCGTCCGTTTAAAACGTGTTGCAAAGCAAATTTGAAATTGAGAAATATATTTATTTCAAAAACTGCAACTATGAAAAGTTTAATAAAGAATGGGCACAATGGCTCAACCTTTTTATATAGTGAAAGAAAGAGAAAAAACCCATTACACTCAGGTGACGATCTACTCAAAGGAAAAACGTTTTGTAATTGCATGTTCATATAACATTCCAACACAGGCCCGACTGCTGTTCCTGTTATTATCATCAGTTTAATTCTGCTTCGTTACTCATTATCAACTTTAGGTTTTTCTTCCTCTTCTTCTTCTTCTTCTTTGTTTTATTCTTCTTATTCTTCTTGTTTTCCTTCTTCTTCTTCTTCTTCTTCTTCTTCTTCTTCTTCTTCTCTCGTTGTTACCCTTTTTTCTTTTTCTTTTTTTAAGTCCTGGACCATAAGGCGTGCATAAAAGGAAGTACTATTTTAGTTTGATTTGTACCTGCATATATCAGAATAGAATGTAATGTGAGTGCGTATGTATGTTTACACATGTATGAATATTAATTTAAAGATAAATTGTAAGGCGGTGTATCAGGGCTCCCCAACCATGGCACTGTCTAATGGTCTGGGGACAATAAAAAATTTTTTTTAAAAATTAACTTACCATAATTTGTCAACATCCATTATCATTTTTTGGGGCCGCCATATTTTTTGGCGAGTTTCGAGCCCTGATTATGATTATACGTCATTGGTGAAGACACTGACTTACACTGCCACCATGCAAAGACAGGAACAAAGTAGCAAGGGATCGTTTATATGCATCATCCCACCGACAGGATAGCACATACATTGTATATATTTCCTTGCTTAGGTTTGTCGAATATAGAGTGTGCGTTTGCTAAATTTAGTGCGCATAGATCTATGTTGTAAATACTATCAGCGAAAAAAGTATTATTGTTTCTGCTCGATACTTTGGTACATTTTTATTTCTCCAATAAATCGAATAAGGTAATAAAAATGCAAAACATACAATAGTGTACGTTCTTTGAATATATATTTTTCGGGTTTTTCAAATATACGACAATCGATTTCGTTTTCGAATTATTTACATGTGGTTACGGTCGTATTCGAGCAGACAAAAAATGGACCTGTTTAAATACGGGTTTTCATGTGACAAAGACCGTCTGAAACTGACTTGTCTAAGAAAAGAAAGAGTAAGGCAGAATCTAAAGAACAATATGAAAACGAATTAGCCCTGCTTAGGTATATTTTGTCATTCAGCAGTTTGGTCTAGTTGATATTAGGTCAGGTCTAGTAAATTTTGAGACATACTAGTCCACTGGTCTAGTAATAAATAAAGGTAAACGTCGAACCCTGTATAGGGTTGCAAACGAATCACTACGCATTTTTACATGAATTACAACTATTTGTGCGGACATGGTAAAAAGGCCTCAGGTTACCACATTTTGCCCGAATATTTCTATAGGTTTTGCCCGTATTTGAGGATTTTCTCCTGCGCTGGGGGGGGGGGGGGGGGGGGGGGGGTCTGTTTTGTTGCAGGTAGTTTACGGGACTTCACGGGTTCGTATTGTTTAATCTGTAGTGTAGTATGATAAAGGTCAGTTCTGTGTTTTGTTGTAGATAGTTTGCGGGACTTCACGGGTTCGTACTGTTTAATCTGTAGTGTATTATGATAAAGTCATTTCTGTATTTTGTTGTAGGTAGTTTACGGGACTTCACGGGTTCGTACTGTTTAATCTGTAGTGTATTATGATAAAGATCAGTTCTGTGTTTTGCTGTAGGTAGTTTTCGGGACTTCACGGGTTCGTATTGTTTAATCTGTAGTGTATTATGATAAAGGTCAGTTCTGTGTTTTGTTGTAGGTAGTTTGCGGGACTTCACGGGTTCGTACTGTTTAACTTGTAGTGTATATTAATAAAGATCATTTCTCTGTTTTGTTGTAGGTAGTTTGCGGGACTTCACGGGTTCGTACTGTTTAATCTGTAGTGTATTATGATAAAGGTCAGTTCTGTGTTTTGTTGTAGGTAGTTTGCGGGACTTCACGGGTTCGTATTGTTTAATTTGCAGTGTATTATGATAAAGGTCAGTTCTGTGTTTTGTTGTAGGTAGTTTGCGGGACTTCACGGGTTCGTACTGTTTAATCTGTAGTGTATTATGATAAAGGTCAGTTCTGTGTTTTGTTGTAGGTAGTTTGCGGGACTTCACGGGTTCGTATTGTTTAATTTGCAGTGTATTATGATAAAGGTCAGTTCTGTGTTTTGTTGTAGGTAGTTTGCGGGACTTCACGGGTTCGTACTGTTTAACTTGTAGTGTATATTAATAAAGATCATTTCTCTGTTTTGTTGTAGATAGTTTGCGGGACTTCACGGGTTCGTACTGTTTAATCTGTAGTGTATTATGATAAAGATCATTTCTGTGTTTTGTTGTAGGTAGTTTACGGGACTTCACGGGTTCGTACTGTTTAATCTGTAGTGTATTATGATAAAGATCATCTCTCTGTTTTGTTGCAGGTAGTTTACGGGACTTCACGGGTTCGTATTGTTTAATCTGTAGTGTAGTATGATAAAGGTCAGTTCTGTGTTTTGTTGTAGATAGTTTGCGGGACTTCACGGGTTCGTACTGTTTAATCTGTAGTGTATTATGATAAAGTCATTTCTGTATTTTGTTGTAGGTAGTTTACGGGACTTCACGGGTTCGTACTGTTTAATCTGTAGTGTATTATGATAAAGATCAGTTCTGTGTTTTGTTGTAGGTAGTTTTCGGGACTTCACGGGTTCGTATTGTTTAATCTGTAGTGTATTATGATAAAGGTCAGTTCTGTGTTTTGTTGTAGGTAGTTTGCGGGACTTCACGGGTTCGTACTGTTTAACTTGTAGTGTATATTAATAAAGATCATTCTCTCTGTTTTGTTGTAGGTAGTTTGCGGGACTTCACGGGTTCGTACTGTTTAATCTGTAGTGTATTATGATAAAGGTCAGTTCTGTGTTTTGTTGTAGGTAGTTTGCGGGACTTCACGGGTTCGTATTGTTTAATTTGCAGTGTATTATGATAAAGGTCAGTTCTGTGTTTTGTTGTAGGTAGTTTGCGGGACTTCACGGGTTCGTACTGTTTAATCTGTAGTGTATTATGATAAAGGTCAGTTCTGTGTTTTGTTGTAGGTAGTTTGCGGGACTTCACGGGTTCGTATTGTTTAATTTGCAGTGTATTATGATAAAGGTCAGTTCTGTGTTTTGTTGTAGGTAGTTTGCGGGACTTCACGGGTTCGTACTGTTTAACTTGTAGTGTATATTAATAAAGATCATTTCTCTGTTTTGTTGTAGATAGTTTGCGGGACTTCACGGGTTCGTACTGTTTAATCTGTAGTGTATTATGATAAAGATCATTTCTGTGTTTTGTTGTAGGTAGTTTACGGGACTTCACGGGTTCGTACTGTTTAATCTGTAGTGTATTATGATAAAGATCATCTCTCTGTTTTGTTGTAGGTAGTTTTCGAGACTTCATGGGTTTCTACTGTTTAATCTGTAGTGTATTATGATAAAGATCAGTTCTGTGTTTTGTTGTAGGTAGTTTACGGGACTTCACGGGTTCGTACTGTTTAATCTGTAGTGTATTATGATAAAGGTCAGTTCTGTGTTTTGTTGTAGGTAGTTTGCGGGACTTCACGGGTTCGTACTCTGCCAGTTTTCAGTACACCGCTGCGTGTGGGTTTGTCGGCTCCAGTATACTACTGTTGGAGAGGTGGGCCAGAAGGAAGAAGAATCAGATCAGAAACACGTCTAGCAAGAGTTGATTTAGTGTGAAATAAAATACTGTTACTTCTGTCATGGCAACGATAGCATCAATGTCAGGGTCACTTTTCAGGGGATGGGATGCTAAAAAAGTTAGAGTTTGTTTTGTTTAACGACGCCACTAGAGTACATTGATTTATCAATCATAGGCTATCGGATGTCAAACATTGTGTTGTTTTGACATATAGTCTTAGAGAGAAAACCCGTTATATATTTTTCATTAGTAGCAAGGGATCGTTTATATGCATCATCCCACCGACAGGATAGCACATATATATTTCGTTGCTTATAAACTCGCTCTGGGTGGGAGCTGCTACGAAGAGGCGAACCCAATACCTACCAGCAGTAATCCGACGACTAAAACACTACACCGCTGAGGCTGGTTTTGTAACGATTTATCACGAATATCGGGTGCGAAAGGACAGCTGAACATTTCAAATTGACTGTTGCTGGCTAGTTTAAAAACGTCAAATTCAGCCATGACAACCAATGTCAGAATAACCCAAAGTTTGTTTTGTTTAACGACACCACTAGAACACATCGATTTATTAATGGATGTCAATCATTTGGTAACTGAAATGTAATTTCTTACATATAGTCTGAGAGCAATCTAGCCCGAGTACTCTGACGATAAGAGAGCTAGACGGACATCTGGACAGTTGTTAAAACTCTTACAACTTTCCAAATGTCCGTTTAGCTCTCTTATCGTCAGATTACTCGGACTAAGAGGAAACACGCTACATTGTTCCATTAATAGCAAGGGATCTTTTATAGACATGATACAACATGTCACAACCTTTGATAAACCAGTGGGGCACTGGCTGGAACGAGAAATAGCTCAACTGTCCTACCGACGGGGATTGATCTTAGACCGACCGCGCATCATAGTCCTGCAGCAGAGGCTGAAAAAAGCTTTAGTTTTTGAGTAACCGGGGCCGGAAGTATAACACTTGTCACTGTGGATGAAATTAATGTCTAGCGTGTGGAGTTCACGAAAATATAAGATGAAATTTTCAAAATGGCCGCCAGATCATCATCAAAACTGTATAACTTAAGAACTACAGCACTTTGAAATGTGATCTTGGTGTCAAAACAGATGTTTATGGGCTCAGTGAGTTCATTAAAACTGTATATCTTCAGAACTACAGCACTTTGAAATGTGATCTTGGTGTCAAAAGAGATGTTTATGGGCTCAGTGAGTTCATTAAAACTGTATATCTTCAGAACTACAGCACTTTGAAATGTGATCTTGGTTTCAAAACAGATGTTTATGGGCTCAGTGAGTTCATTAAAACTGTATATCTTCAGAACTACAGCACTTTGAAATGTGATCTTGGTTTCAAAACAGATGTTTATGGGCTCAGTGAGTTCATTAAAACTGTATATCTTCAGAACTACAGCACTTTGAAATGTGATCTTGGTTTCAAAACAGATGTTTATGGGCTCAGTGAGTTCATTAAAACTGTATATCTTCAGAACTACAGCACTTTGAAATGTGATCTTGGTTTCAAAACAGATGTTTATGGGCTCAGTGAGTTCATTAAAACTATTTATAATACTGTCAGATATTGTGTGGACTAATGGCTGGCTAAAAGGACGGTAATTATGGTGTGAAAATATTTGTAACAAGACTTAGAAAAACCTAATTTTATGTCAAATGTAAGTTTTAGAATGTTGTTAAGTTTAGTTAGCATGTTTTAAAAAATATTAAAATAAAATATAACTGCAAATTGTAAATGATTGTTTAAACTAATAGATCAAGATACCGACCTACGTCATACTATTGATCAATGGCTCCCCAGTAAAAACGCGTTGTTGTAATTATACACCTATCAGCATCCACAAAACCACCAAAGCCTGAAAAAATAAAGGAATGGATAAATTAGTGAGTGAGTGTATGTATGTTTGAATGAATGAATGAACGAATGAACGAATAAAAGAAGGTTTAGTAAACCTTCAGCCCAAAAACCTTGAGGTTTGTTGACGGCCTTAGTGTGTTGTACACAATACATAGACCATAGTACATACCGTACATACCGTACTTCTATCATCAGATTCACTCTCGACTGACTGGGTGGTATGTAGCCCAGTTGTAAAGCGCTCGCCTGATGCACGGTCGGTTTGGGATCGATCCCCGTCGATGGACTCCTTGGACTATATCTCGTTTCAGCCAGTGCACTACGACTGGTATATCAAAGGTTGTGGGATGGTACATATAAAATATCCCTTGCTACTAATGGAAAAATGCAGCGGGTTTCCTCTCTAAGACTATATGTTAAAATTACCAACTGTTTGACATCCAATAGCCACTAGTTTATAAATCAAATGTGTTCCAGTGATGTTGTTGAACAAAACAGACTTGAACTCAACTAACATAACTTGTGTTGTTGGATCACATGCACCTGATCACCTGGTGCATCCCTTGGATACGTCGATCTGCATGCTGCTGTGCAAGGTTGTCCAATGCCAAGACATTAGTACTTTGAAGTACATATATATGTAAAAAGGGTCGACTGGTGCAGCAATTTTGGATCACTTAATGCAAATAGTCTGTTTCATCAGTTTTGATAAACCCTACCCATCAAGTGTTTCCTCGAAATCAAACGTGGTGGAATCCTCATCCATGGGCATGCTTTTTTATTATTACCCCCAGATCAAACAGACAATGTCAAGGTTATGAGCATAGTGTTTACTACTATGTCAACTGCTATTATTGCAGTCTGCATGTGTATGCGTCTTCGGCTTGTGGTCATTTCTTTGCAAAGACACTCTTCTTATAGACAATGCCTCACTGAATATTGTTTAACAATGCGCAGTCATCGTTACTGAACAGGGCCCAAGACACCTGGTAGCTACCATTTTTATTCCTAAAACAATGTCCTGTATTCCTAGGTTGGGAACGACTAAAACTGTTCAACTTTCTTCATTATTTATCAGTATACTTAGTGTTACCCTAGAAAGACCTCACAGTGCTGTAGCCAGTTGTAGGCAGGATACAGAAATCACATGACAGTGCAACATATGCTTTAGCTGGTCATAAACAGCAAGTGTTGGTTTATGCCAGGTATTACTGTAATATGTTCTTTCATTGCATGTGAGGAGATATACACATATTTTCTTTACTGTAACTATACTCGTACTATGATAATACAGAAGCAATACGAGATCATCACTGCTTATTACAATGTGTTGTGTTCACCTTCCTCAAGTGCATTTGAGGAGATATACAAGTATTTTCTTTACTCTAACTATACTCGTACTATGATAATACAGAAGCAATACGAGATCATCACTGCTTGTTACAATGTGTTGTGCTCACTTTCCTGAAGTACATTTTGCATGTAGCACAATTCTGATGTCAGCCTAATGCATGTTTCAATATTTTTACTTCACAACTGCCATTTGTTGTAATATTTACTTGCCTCGTCCTGTTCAACAATGAGACACAGCATCTTCGTGCCGCTCAGGCTGATACCTAGACATTTGACCACGTGCTTTGTATAGACATATGCGGGCTTTGCCTATTATAATTGGAGGAAGAAAATATTATTGTATCTCCACATATATGGAAACCATATATGCCAGTCTTAAGTGGTTTACATCAGCACATGCTATATAGGACCAGTTAAGGAATAAGCAATACAGTATCATTATTTGACTATGACACACACAGTGTTCAATTTAATTATGAAGAAAGTTGACCAGTTGCAGTTGATTGCAAACTTGGGAACACAAGAGATATTGTTTTAGGACGAATAGTTGGCGGCCACCAAATGTTGGGTCCCTGTATGAAAATACAAATTGCGCTTAGCTGAACAATCTTCAATATTAGATTGCCAGTAAGAAAGGTGTGCTTGCACATTGTAATTCCATGGTAAGTTGCATTTTCACAAAGTTTTCAAATTTAGTTCACTGACAAATCATGCACATAAATGAAATGTATGATGATTCCATTTTCTGTAATAAGAATAGTATTCAGTTCATTTTTTTTTAAATGGCTTACTAGAATATTGACAAACCAAATGCATCAGAAAAACGTTTAATGGTCTTGTAGGGACAGCATCTCGTTAGTCTCATGTGTTTGTCCCATCAGTTATTTACTAGAAAATAAAGCAGTAGTAAAAGTGAAAGAGACATTTCTCTCAAAACTGATCTTATTGCAGAATTGCGATATGTAGTTAGTGAAAGGGCTGTAAACAAAAATAATATATTTCAAGCTGAGATAGTGATTATAATGTCAGTACACTCTGAAAAGACGTAGTCCGTAAACATTTCATATCAACGTACCATAAGGTTTTAACCTACATAGCAGTGATGACTCTACCGGCTGATGACATCGCGAGACGTCACCAAAGTGATCATGCTTTGACAATGGACAACCATGCACAACATCAGGCAAGACACGTGCCAGATGATTGTGTTGTGTGTGAAGATGATAATGAGATGAAGTCGCCAGTGTACCAGATGATAACTAGTATGCGGATATGAGGAAGGTAGTATGCATAGCGCTATCAATTTATATATTACCCTCAATGGTTTTCGTGTTGTGGATTTGTTAACAGTTATTCATTAATTTATTCGTCATTCATAATTAATTAATTCATTCATCATTCATAATTAATTCATTTATGGTTTGGTATTGTAGTTGTGGTAACTTGTGAGTGCTATTAGCTCTATAATGACAACAATGCTTACTCAATGAGCAATTAATTGACCAATATATGTACCTCGTCTCGATTTATTATTTTAGACAAACAGTTACAATTGTAAGTTAAAAAAAATTTAAATATTTTTCAAAACATGTCATCCTAAACTTATCAACCATTAAAAATTAATATTTAACATAAAAAGTGTCTTTCCAACACAAAGTATTAGATTTTCATGCCAAAACACCGCCATTTTCGTCAGCCATTTTAACTGTTTGACAACCAATTATCCAACAGTATAACAAACCGTTTTGGTGAACTTACTGACTCCATTAACACCAAGATCACCTTTCTAAGTGTTGTAGTTCTAAAGATATACAATTTTATTGATGAACTGGCGGCCATTTTGGAAATGGCCACCATCTTGTTCGTACCAACTTTAGAAAATGTCATCTTATATTTTCATGAGCTATACACCCCACAGATTAATTTCCAGCATGGTGACAAATGTTATACTTTGGGCCCCGGTACACTTCACTTTTGGGGGCCTCTGCTGCAGGACTATCAGCGTAGCACTTTATCACTGGCGTACATGCGTGGAAACGTTATATTGCAATTAGTCTTATAAATTGAAGACAATTAATACAATGTAATGCAATGCAATACAATCTTTATTGCAACCATTGTTACTGTATGAGTACACTGGTTAAGGGGACAGATTCCTATTTACTAAAAGAAAGAGAAAGCAAACATATGAATTAGTTATAACAATAGTAAACAGAGATTTAATACACATATCTACATCTATATGCCACATAAACTAGTGATGATCTTAACGTGTTCAACCTAACTAGGTAGTATTTGCCCTATGGGCGTAACCAGAGAGGCAACGCCGTCCAAAAACACCTATCTTGTTTTCTCACCACCATAAAATATAAACAGGCGAATTTAATAAGCGCCGAATTTTCAGACGGTGTTGTCGTGGTTAAGCCATCGGACATGAGGCTAGTAGATACAGGGTTCGCAGCTCGGTACCGGCTTCCACCCAGAGGGAGTTTTAACGACTCATTGGGTAGGTGTAAGACCACTACACCCTCTTCTTTCTCACTAACCACTAACCCACTGTTTTGGACACACATCCCAGATGGCTGAGGTGTGTGCCCAGGACAGCGTGCTTGAACCTCAATTGGATATAAGCACGGAAATAAGTTGAAATGAAATAACGCGTGTAACTACAAACACATACAATACAATACCTGCGTCTACAGTAAACAGGCTGAGTACATTTGGCCTATAATATATGCTACGCCAACGATGTTACTTGCCTACCTGTTACTTGTCAAGTTAGTCGGTTTGGAGGTACACACACTTCTTCCATCGTGGCTACAGTGCCTGGATCCCTCGGAGGAAAACAAAGATTCTTCCCGCAAGTCCAAAACGTCCATCACTGTGAGGAATGTGGTTAGATAACGATACGGTTAGGTAATCGATACGCTGGAGTCCACAGTGATGCAGTGCAGCCATGACGACCACCGGTGTGTGAGCGGGTGCGGTATTCTTCCCTAAGTTCCGCCAGCAAACGTTTCGCTAACGTTCGCGAATTATTTGATTGGTTCCCGACGTGGCCATTTGGTTTAATGCGAGGCGCCTGAACCAGTCTAGCGGACGTTTTTCCGCTCGGTCTGGATGAACGCAGCCCTGATTTACACCTTTCGTGACACTTTTCTAACGGACAGCACGCGATGTTCTTCATTCTTTTTTGCGTCAACAAGCCTAAAGTTTGTTTTGTTTAACGACACCTCTAGAGCACATTAGCTTATTAATTATAGGCTACTGGATATCAAACGTTTGGTAATTCTTATTTATAATTTTAGAAAGAAACCCGCTAAAATAACATTCTTTAGCAGCAAGGGATATTTTATATACATGTACCACGGCATTTGATATAACAGTCGTGGGGCATTGGTAAAGAATGAGTTCGCCGAGGAAGGTCGATCTAGTGGTGGAAACACTTCTCGCGGGCGCTCTACCCACTGACTTGGCATGTTTAAAATACTCGCTAAAAAGGAAAGCCTGACACTGGTAAAGTGCTCGCCTGATGCGCGGTCGGTCTAGATTCGACTCCCGTCGGTGGACCCATTGGGCTATTTTACGTTCCAGCCAGTGCACTACTACTAGTATATCAATAGCCGTGGTGTGTGCTATCCTGTCTTGTGGATGGTGTATATAGAAAATCCCTTGCTACAAATGGGAAAATGTTGCGGCTTTCCTCTCTAAGACTACATGTCAAAATTACCAAGAGTTTTACATCCGATAGCCATTAGACCGGCCTCGGTGGCGTCGTGTTTAGGCCATCGGTCTGCAGGCTTGTAGGTACTGAGTTCGGATCCCAGTCGAGACATGGGATTTTTAATCCAAATACCGATTCCAAACCCTGAGTGAGTGCTCCGCAAGACTCAATGGGTAGGTGTAAACCACTTGCACCGACCAGTGATCCATAACTGGCTCAACAAAGGCCATGGTTTGTGCTATCCTGCCTGTGGGAAGTGCAAATAAAGATTCCTTGCTGCCTGTCGTAAAAGAGTGACGACAGCAGATTTCCTCTATAAAAAAAAACCCCAGTGTCAGAATGACCATATGTTTGACGTCCAATAGCCGATGATAATATAAAAAATCAATGTGCTCTAGTGGCGTCGTTAAATAAAACAAACTTTACTTTTTTTTACTGTTCTGTGGTTTTACGAGTATATTTAAGTCCAATCGCCGGTGGTTTGGGCTTTAATAAATTATCTGGGTTCTTCAGAAGATAACATTAAAGTTTGTTTTGTTTAACGACACCACTAGAGCACATTGATTAATTAATCACCGGCTATTGCATGTCAAACATGTAGTAAATCTGACTGGTAGTCATCAAAAGAAACCTGCAACATTTTTCCATAAGCACAAAGGGATCGTTTATATGCACTTAGTCACAGATAGGACAGCACATACCACGGCATTTGACCAGTTGCAGTGCACTGGTTGGAACGATAAAAAAAACCCAATCGGTTGAATGGATTCAATGATTCCACAGCAGAGTTACCGGGATATCGGTAGTTCTGACAAATGATCCCACAACAGTGGTTACCGGAATGGCGGTAATTCTGCCAAATGATCCCACAACAGTGGTTATTGGAATGGCAGTAGTTCTGCCAAATGATCCCACAACAGTGGTTACCGGAATGGCGGTAGTTCTGCCAAATGATCCCACAACAGTGGTTACTGGAATGGCAGTAGTTCTGCCAAATGATCCCACAACAGTGGTTACCGGAATGGCGGTAGTTCTGCCAAATGATCCCACAACAGTGGTTACTGGAATGGCAGTAGTTCTGCCAAATGATCCCACAACAGTGGTTACCTGAATGGCGGTAGTTCTGCCAAATGATCCCACAACAGTGGTTACAGGAATGACGGTAGTTCTGAGAAAGATCCCACAACAGTGGTTACCGGAATGGCGGTAGTTCTGACAAATGATTCCACAACAGTGGTTACCGGAATGGCGGTAGTTCTGACAAAGATCCCACAACAGTGGTTACCGGAATGGCGGTAGTTCTGACAAATGATTCCACATCAGTGGTTACCGGAATGGCGGTAGTTCTGCATAAAGATCACACATCAGTGGTTACCGGAATGGCGGTAGTTCTGCATAAAGATCACACATCAGTGGTTACCGGAATGGCGGTAGTTCTGCATAAAGATCACACATCAGTGGTTACCGGAATGGCGGTAGTTCTGCATAAAGATCACACATCAGTGGTTACCGGAATGGCGGTAGTTCTAACAAAGACCACACAGCAGTGGTTACCGGAATGACGGTAGTTCTGCCAAAGATCACACAGCAGTGGTTACCGGAATGGCGGTAGTTCTGCCAAAGACCACACAGCAGTGGTTACCGGAATGGCGGTAGTTCTGACAAAGATCACACAACAGTGGTTACAGGAATGGCGGTAGTTCTGCATAAAGATCACACAGCAGTGGTTACCGGAATGTCAGTAGTTCTGCATAAAGATCAAACAACAGTGGTTACCGGAATTTGTTTCAGACAGCTTAAGTGTCCTTCGGGTTATTAATAATTAAAACAAAAATAATAGCACAAGCGACTACTAAAGGTAATATTATGAAATCGGAATAGGTGTCAGGTGTTACCTGTGCATGGCTATTACAAACTCCTCCAATTGTTGGCTTGGACATATCCACCGGGAAATCTCGGAGAATGTGTCCAAGACAATCGTGCTTGAACTTTCAGTGGATGTGAGCGCGAATCAAATGGTTGATTCTTTGAGTATCAGGACATGGAAATATTTTAGTTCAAAGCTATTTTAACTTGATTTCCGTGCCTATTTTTTTTATTGAAAAAAAGGTTTAAGCACACTGTCCTGGGAAGACACTGCACTATCTGGCTTGGTTGACTATGAGAATAGGTTAGTGATTAATAAAAGAGAAGTCAGTGTAACGACATTGCACCTCTGTTTTGAGCCTGATTAACAGCTAGGACGGATCTAAGGGTTATCTAGGGGTACGCCGCCTGTTTAAATGCCCCACTTTTTTAACAATATGTTTATACTTTTCACTTAAAGAATGCCATTTGTTTTTTAATTGAGGTGTCCTTTTCAGGGTCTGGTCCATACGCCCTTTAGCGCTATGTCCCCGCCCTAAAATCCGTGGTACCCGAAACGTAAATTAATAATAATCATAATTGTGTTTTAAATAATAAAAACTAACGAACACTCCAGCCGTTCAGTATAGCACAATGATACAATCAATTATTTCATTCATTTATATTATTTTCGTGCTTATATCAAATTAATGTTCAAGCACGCTGTCCTGCGGACATACCTCAACTATCTCAGCTATCTGTCGAGGACAGTGGATTAGTGGTTAGTTGTTAGTAATAGAGAAGTTGGTGTTCAGTCGTCAAAACTCGATCTGGTTGGCATCCGGTACCGGGCTGCGAACCCAGTATCTACCAGCCTTATGTTTTAACTACGACACCACCGAAACCATGAAGTCAGGTCAGGTGAGGTCAGGTCATAGGGTTTTACGTGCACATTCAGAACAAGCTGTTGTAGCGTACGCCTGTCCTGGGCGCAAGTGCCGGCTCCTCCGTCCAGGACAGGAAAAGGGTTGGAGTGGGTGGAAGAGGAGACCACCTGCACTGGCTAGTGCAAAGGAAACACCAGCAGCCCGACCGGAGTCGGTGCCATTGAATTTTTAATATCCCGTAGGATTAAGTCAAAAATCAAAGTAGTGCGCAATTTTTTGAAGGAATTTTGGCGCATTTTTTAACGGTTCATCAAAAGAAAAAAGGGAGCTACATGTTAATTTGAACTTAGTTTTCCGAGAGTAGTTCGTATTGAAACCTAGTCTATTGGTGGCTGTCGTTGTTCGCCTCCCGTGGTTGCCCCCTAGCTTTTGAAGTCAGCTCAGGTCAGGTCATAGGGCTTAACGTGTACATTCACAGCAAGCTGTTTCAGCACACGCCTGTCCAGGACAGGAAATGGTTGGGGTGGGTGGGAGAAGGGACCGCCTGCACTGGCAGGTGCAAGAGAGCACAAGCCGCCCGGAGTGGGGGGAAGGGGTCATGCTATGGAATTTGGAATGTCTTGTAGTATTAATGCTAAAGGGGAGAAGGTGCGCAATCTGAATGAAGGAAATTTGGCGTATTTTTTTTACCGGTCCGCCGAATTTGAATATGTTTTTGAACTTAGAATTTGTTAACGCATGCGTCTGCGTTAAGGGATCACACCGCTATTTCAGCCAATGAGCGACGTGTAGGCGACGAATTTAGTTCCATGAAAAAGAGTACCTCTTTTCTTTATTTTATTATGTTGGTGTCTGAACAGACTTGACAGTATGATTATGGAATATTGGAAGGGTAACATTGCCTCTTGATTTTGGCATATCAAACTGACAGATGCATATCTGCTTAACTACAAGCAAGACCATTGTTTGCTATGCCTGTGGTACATATATTTAACGAGAGTAGCCTCCCCTCCATTAGCCCATGTGCTTAGGAGAGTGGATAATTAAAATTGCAGGTGGCGAAGTATCAATTTTATTTGCTTAAATCCTGTCACAGAGGCTGTTCTCTTCATGTCAGGTAGTATATAGCACCTACTGTTAATAATTTAGTCAGTGCTTGGCTTTATATTTGTACTGTCACCAATGTATAATCAATAGTGGTGAGATACCTAAACAAACGCAGACTCAACGCTGACGGATGCGTCTCGTGTGCGCCTACCTACCTGCGATGCGTTCCTGCGATCCACTGACGATTTCTTTTATTAATTAATTTATTTATACTTTACTCTAAGAAAAATAACAAAGATTAAATGTAATTTATTAATACATTTTAAAACATAATAAACTTTATTTAAAACATTATGTACAATATACTACTACGATATAAATCTTTGTTATTTCACAATTGTTTGTTTTAATTATTATTATTAGGCATAGTACAATGAATGCAATAATTTATATTTTTTAATTTCATCTATTTAGAAATGTCATTAATTACACATGCCTAGTCTTTGTTTCAAAGATGAGCAGTTGGAAATTATTTGTGTTGAAACATTTACATGTTAGTAATTTTTAATGGTTGGGTCTGTTTTCACAGTTCCATTCATCACTGAAACCAATAATTGTTAACTGTCAGTTGGAGAGGCCATTTCGAAAGGCATGTTACTGAATAGACAGATGATTGGTCAATATAAAAATGTGAACGCAACGCAGACGCAAGTAGGCGCACACGTGCGTTTTTAGACGGATGCGGCAGGAGACGGATGCGTTTGTGCGTCTAAAATCAAACATGTTTGATATTTGAAAATTCGACGCAGCGCTAAAAAACACAACGCAGAGGGGGTCGCACACGATGCGTTTTTATTGCGTTCGTACTGATGCGTTTTTTAACGTAAGACGCATGCGTTAAAAAATGCTCGTCTGCGCCGGGCATAAGTTGATAGTAATGTAATTAATATGAATGCTGTATTTTTTTTTAGCATAATTACTTGTTTAGGTTGTACTAATGCACGGGGCACGTTAAGGTCAATATTTTAATTTTAATTTATAAATATTCATATTATGTGCCATTTCAGGAATTACTGTAAACAAACAGAAATAAAGATTGACATTATATCCATTTTAATTTTCATTTATTAATATTAATATTATGTGCCATTACAGGAATTACTGTAAACAGACAGAGAGAGAGAGAGAGAGAGAGAGAGAGAGAGAGAGAGAGAGAGAGAGAGAGAGAGAGAGAGAGAGAGAGAGAAGAGAGAGAGAGAGAGAGAGAGAGAGAGAGAGAGAGAGGAAGCAAAAGATTGTGCATACGAACACTGTAGAATAGTAAACACAATATATTATGTGGACAGCAGGTGCTTGGTTTGTCTGTTTTATAATGTACACGGCATACGGTGTGGTATGATTTATGGCCCCGCGTGATATGTCGTATGTCACGGGGGTCATATGTCATGCGACACAGGTACATGACAGGCCCGGTTGAAAATACGTTATTTTGAAAGCAAAGCTAGCGAAGCCGCCGACTCACATTTTAAAATGGCGGGGATATTGTTTAGGAAGCACTAAACCAAATACTTACCGGCTGGGTCAAAGTTGGAGGTGCACCGAACTTTTGATAGAGAAGTGAATACTACAAGTCCTCTGACTGGTTATAAAGGTGAGTGTGTTGGTAACTAATTTTTGGCATGCTTCCATCAGAGAAGTGTTCAAGCACCTGTCGTGGGCACAACCTCTAACTTCGCCAGTGTTCTTTCCATGACAGGGAGGGAGGGGAATTTCGAGCTATTGCTTTAAATTTCGTTTAGTATTGGCTAATTGATAGATAACAAACTGTGTGTGTGTGTGTGTGTGTGTGTGTGTGTGTGTCTATATATATATATATATATATATATCTATATATATATATATATGTGTGTGTGTGTGTGTGTGTGTGTGTGTGTGTGTGTGTGTGTGTGTGTGTGTGTGTTTAACACAAAATAAATAGCAAAAGTCAAAAAGTCAACAAAAAAAAAAAAAAAAAAAAAAAAAAAAAAAAAAAAAAAAAGATCAAACAAACACTCGTTAATAACTTCCATAGGCAAGCCGAAAAGTTTAAAGGTAAATTGTGCCATTTTGTGTGGGTGTCGAAATACAAAATAGAAGCTTGGATAACCAATAAAGATTCGAATCGCAATAACCTTTATAGTCTACGAACAGCTGCCGCGGCCTCATCACGTGACCGGCAGGTTTCCGATAAGGTCCAGTTGAGGTCACGTCGTTACAAACAAATGTGAGTTGGCTGTATGTTATAATTCGTGCATCTAGCCAGGCTGTATGTTGTAATTCGTGTATCTAGCCAGGCTGTATGTTGTAATTCGTGTATCTAGCCAGGCTGTATGTTGTAATTCGTGTATCTAGCCAGGCTGTATGTTGTAATTCGTGTATCTAGCCAGGCTGTATGTTATAATTCGTGTATCTAGCCAGGTGTATGTTGTAATTCGTGTATCTAGCCACGTGTTGGCGGCGACGTAAACAAATACTGTCGTGCGTTCGTTTAGCTGTCATCTTGGTAATACTGTTTTTGTATCCTTTTCAAAATCAATATTTCCACCCATTACTAAGCAGTATTGGTTGCACTGTTGTGCGCGGGGCACGTTGACTCAATACCTTCTTAACGCGCGCGGCGAGTTACTTCCCTCTATGCAGCATATTTTCGTGTCGCTTTTCAGCCCAAACCGTACACTAAATAAGTAGAAAAACTGAATATATGTAAACCTACCACATTCTCTGAATCTCCAATTCAAGTAATTTTCACACTTTCAACAAATTAAATCTTCCCACAAAAACCCATCCCGGCTAGCTTTCCTTTAAAAATAACGCTTTTTTAGTGAGTTATGTGAAATCCCGGAACGAACCGTATACTACACTAATTAATACAAAACAAGCATCGCCTGCTGCCGTATATTGTGTTTGCTGTTCTACTGTGTACATTGTTTCTTAACAGGTTTTTTTTAATATATATAAAACATTATTTATTGCTAAATCGATAAACATGATTAACATGAAGTAAAATATAACTTTAATTTTTTTCAATGTATTGTTTTCTGTCTTATGATTTTTAAAAAAGGATTCACAGGTAAAAAGAGTAAAAATGTGGTTAAAAAAAAAAAAAAAAAAAAAAAAAAAAAATATATATATATATATATATATATATATATATATATATTATTTTAAATACCGACCTACATAACAATATATTATTATTATTATTATTATTATTTATTATTATTATTATTATTATTATTAATTTTTTTTTTTTTTTATTATTTTTTTTTTATTATTATTATTATTTTATTTTTTTTGCATGTTCACAAAAACCCACATTTGTTTTGTATTAGTGCTCTCTCTCTCTCTCTCTCTCTCTCTCTCTCTCTCTCTCTCTCTCTCTCTCTCTCTCTCTCTCTCTCTCTCTCTCTCTCTCTCTCTCTCTCTCTCTTTGTTTAGAGTAATAGTGCTGGGACATCTGGGATGTGATCATTCTAAGAACAGCGTTCTGCACAGCAACTCGGCTAACCAAATTTTGAATTTATTCCTTAACATGGAACACAGCGAACTCCAAACTATTATTGCAGAACAAGTAAAATGAAATAATCGTGAGATTCTCACCCAGATGTCTCAAATGATGAAGTCATTCAAAGAAGACCTGGCAGAGACGGCGGCGCAGCAATCAACACAACAGCTGATTGAAATTAAGAAAATAAAAACTACAACAGACTACAAATTTAAGAAAAGAGGAAATGAATTACAGTTTAAACACAACAGACAAGTGATGGACTGTCTATTGGAATCCGAGGAGCACATGGGGGTAAACAGATTGAGTAGTGCTCAAGAGACCCTAAAAAGAGGTATGGAGATAGTAAAACATAGACAGAAGATAATTCTTCTTGCAGACAAATCAGAATATGGGTGGAAAACTATTGAAGAATACGAGGGGAAAGATATAGCAGACGACAGCGATGACGGTAAGAACATGAGAAAAGCTGAATTCACAGTGGGGAAGAAAATAAAAGAACAAAGAAGCAAGAGGTGTTTGGGTGGGAATTTAAAAAGACGATTCCAAACCACCCGAGAAGCAACAGCAGCGACTTCACCTGTAAAACGGGGAAAGACTGGAACCTGCTTTAACTGCGGAAAGTTCGGCCACTGGGCCAGGGAGTGTCAGAAGTTTGCTGACGGGCACTCATCAGGAAGTGTCCTGGTTGGTGGGAAGCAAGCGTGAAAGATAAGTAAATCTTACATTGATTGTAGTGATTGTAGTACTGAAAGTACACATCTTGAAGATCAGGCGTTATGTAATAACGAGATGATCAATGATGAATTAGAAGGCATTTTTGAAAGAGAACATTTTGAATATACTGAGGATATAGACAGAAAACATACTGTATTTAAGGGGCGATTAAAGGCAAACATAGAGAAATGGAGGTTGCTTACACCACCGGGGTGGATTATTGACACCGTACAATCTGGGTACAAATTACCATTCAAAGGTTTGCCAAAGTCAAAAATAATGTCCAATAACAAATCAGCGAGAGAGAATAGCTCATTTGTAACAGAAGCAATATCTGACTTGTTACAAAGACAAAGTATCGTAGAAATAAGTGAGCCAGCATATGTTGTAAATCCATTGTCAGTGGCGACAATCGACCATGGGGAAAGTAGACTAATTCTTGATCTTAGACATGTAAACCTATTTCTTTATAAAGACAAATTCAAGTTTGAAGATTTATCTCTCATACAGGAAATTGTAAGTCAGGACGATTTCATGATAACTTTTGATTTAAAATCAGGATATTATCATGTTACAATATTTGAAGAACACCAAACATTTCTTGGTTTTAGTTGGAAATTAGAGGGTAGTATTAAACACTTCAAATTCACAGTATTACCTTTCGGTCTTTCAACGGGGCCATATGTGTTTACAAAATTGCTTAAGCCTTTGGTTAAAAAATGGAGATCAGAAGGAAAGCGCAGGGCTCTTTACTTGGACGACGGGTTAGGGCTGTCCACTTCAAGACGTGAGGGAGAAATTATGGCAAAGGAAATGCAAAAAGATTTACAAGATTTAGGCTTTGTTGTCAATAAAGACAAATGTCAGTGGGATCCTGCACAAAAGACAGAATGGCTTGGGGTGATTATTGATATAAATACTTTTACATTTTCTGCAGCGGACCAAAGGATTTGTAAATTGAAAACAAGTCTAGAACATAGTTTGCACAATTTAGAAAAGAGTAATGTTATCCCAGTTAGAAAATTGGCAAGAATAACAGGACAGATTATATCTATGTCGAAATGCATAGGCAATGTTGCACGGCTTATGACAAGACAGACATATTATGTGATAGATACCAGAGAAAACTGGTTCAGCTTAGTTGCTTGTTCCCAAGAGGCAAAAAGGGAGTTGACATTTTGCCAAGAAAATATTGAAAACATAAATGGGCAAATGGTAAGACCACTCAATAAACCTGAAATACTGGTGTATTCAGATGCATCAGACACTGGATATGGAGGTTTTCAAGTCAGTATGGAGACTTGTGTAGCTGTGGAAAACTGGAGTGAGATCGAAAGCAAAGAAAGTTCCACCTGGAGAGAACTAAAGACAGTTCATAATGTGTTACAAAGTTTAATCTTTGACATAAAAGTTAAACACATTAGATGGCATACAGATAATACAAATGTAGTGTCAATCTTGTTGAATGGAAGTTCAAAGTACAAAGTACAGCACTTGGCATTCGAAATTTTTAAAATTTGTAAACTAAACGACATCGTTTTAAATCCAACAAGGATTCCAAGAGAGGAAAATAAAGAAGCAGATAAGCTAAGTCGAGAAATTGATTGGTATGATTGGCAAATACATCCTTTTATTTTTAGGCAGCTGAACACCAAATGTACAGTGGACAGATTTGCAAATTGTTACAATAAAAAAGTACCCAGATTTAACAGTAAAACATGGGAACCGGGTAGCGAAGGTGTAGATGCTTTCTCGCAGAACTGGGGACTAGAGCATAATGGGTTGTTGCCCCCAACACATCTTATAGCCAAATGTTTCAACTACCTGAACATACATAGAGCTAAAGGCATTTTGGTAATCCCAATGTGGACATCAGCTGCATACTGGCCACTACTATGTCCCGACGGTACTCATTTGGGAACATTTGTGCATGATTGGTTAGTTTTGCCAAAAACAAAAGGTATGTTCATCCAAGGTAAATCAAAGGAAAACATATTTACAGAGAATATGAAATTTACAATGATAGCATTATACATAAGACATGATTGTGAACCAAGGAATGGTAACAGGGGTTTCTGCATGACCTTACTAGGGAGGTGTCCTGTTTGTTACACATAGATCAATATGCATGGTAGCTGTGAAACATGTTACATAGTTAATGCTGCAAATACAATTATTATCTTATTGACACGATGTTGAGAAAACAAGGCAAAAAGGCCAGAATATGAGATGGCACTGAGGCCAGAATATGAGATGGCACTGAGGCCAGAATATGAAAAGGCACTGAGGCCAGAATATGAGATGGCACTGAGGCCAGAATATGAGATGGCACTGAGGCCAGAATGGCATATGGCACTGAGGCCAGAATATGAGATGGCACTGAGGCCAGAATATGAAAAGGCACTGAGGCCAGAATATGAGATGGCACTGAGGCCAGAATATGAGAGGGCACTGAGGCCAGAATATGAAAAGGCACTGAGGCCAGAATATGAGAGGGCACTGAGGCCAGAATATGAAAAGGCACTGAGGCCAGAATATGAGAGGGCACTGAGGCCAGAATATGAAAAGGCACTGAGGCCAGAATATGAGATGGCACTGAGGCCAGAATGGGAGATGACACTGAGGCCAGAATATATATGTATGGCACTGAGGCCAGAAATATATAAATGGCACTGAGGCCAGAATATCGAAATGGCACTAAAGCTAAATGATATGGTGCATGAGATACGCTTTATTTACTTTATGATAACTGATATGAGATCTTCCTTTTGCAGACATTACGTCATGCGTGACGTGGAAGAGACTTGAAGAATTGCAAAACAAAGAGCTGAAAGAATTAGCATCTACTCTGCCAAATATACTGTTGAAATCTAGAACAGAGAGTACTGTATCAATTTATCAAAGAGGGTGGAACAAGTGGAAGGACTTTGCAGAAAATAAATCAGAAATATGTGTTTTACCAGTGGACCCATTTCATATAGGACTTTTTCTGTCAAAACTAATTCAGAACAAAGTATCTTTACAAACATTTAATGTTGTTCTGTATGGAATGAGCTGGGTGCATAAAACAGCTGGTGTCCAATCCCCAATGGACAATGAATTAGTGCAAATGACCGTTGAGTCAGCTAAACGACTGCTGGAAAAGCCTGTAGTGAAGAAAGAGGTGGAGGAATCTGAACAGATTGTGATTCTCCGCAAAACATTTAAGAACAGTACAAAACTAGTAGATGTTAGAGATGTTTGTTTTATTGTATTATCATTTGCTGGCTTCCTGAGAAGTCAGGAAATAAGAATGCTTAAATGTTGCAATATAGTATTATTTTCAGACCATGTAGAAATCACAATTGAGAAAAGCAAAACAGATCAGTACAGGCAAGGAGACAAAGTGATTATTGCTAAGACGGGTACAGTAGCATGTCCGGTGACATGGTTAGAAAGATATATGAATATGGCTAAGGTAGAGGTAACTTCCAGTTTAAAATTGTTTAGAGCAATATCTGTCTCAAATAAGAAAGAAAAGCTAGTGTGTGTAGACAAAGCAATAAGCTATTCCACAATGAGGAAAGCCATGTTGGAAAAATTTAGAAACATTGTGTCAGATGTAACCAAATATGGCTTGCATTCTCTTAGAGCAGGGGGCGTGTCTGCAGCTGCTAATGCGGGGGTAAATGACAGGTGTTTAAAACGTCATGGGCGTTGGAAAACAGACATCGCTAAGGATGGATATATCAAAGATAACAAATGTGCCAGATTACAAGTATCACAACAACTGGGAATCTAATTGCCCTTTACTTTATACAATTCGAATGTATGTGTTGTTAATTAGCTGCTGAATAAACGCTGGTCTCACCAAGGATAGTGCTGTTGTAAATAGTTTAAAGGGGTGATTAAACATGATAATTCTGGCGGCACTTAGTGAAGCTAGAATTAAATGTTTACACTTCACGGTAACGGTATCAGTGGGTGATGAGAGAGAACTGCAGACAAAGGGAGGGCTGGCAGTTATAGTGATGGGACTTCTGGGATGTGATCATTCTAAGAACAGCGTTCAGCACAGCAACTCGGCTAACCAAATTTTATTGCTTGTAACATAATACTTAAGGTGATGAGAAGCAATAAGGATTATTAACAGTTAGGTACACAGGTTGTTTAATGGTCAGGTGCAAACAAACTTAATACAAACCTATCGCTTTTTTCAGAGTTTTTGGCCCATATTTTGCTGAGGTTTATCTCTGGTTTTTTAGAGCGAGGTCAATAAAGGTGTTGTAGCAGTTTTTAATTGTATTATGGATATTCTGGATATATGTAAAACAGGTGAACGTTAATTAACATGTGTTAATTAACGACTAATGTATGTGTTGTTAATTAGCTGCTGAATAAACGCTGGTCACACCAAATGATAATTCTGGCGGCACTTAGTGAAGCTAGAATTAAATGTTTACACTTCACGGTAACGGTATCAGTGGGTGATGAGAGATAACTGCAGACAAAGGGAGAGCTGGCAGTTATAGTGCTGGGACATCTGGGATGTGATCATTCTAAGAACAGCGTTCAGCACAGCAACTCCGCTAACCAAATTTTATTGCTTGTAACATAATACTTAAGGTGATGAGAAGCAATAGGGATTATTAACAGTTAGGTACACAGGTTGTTTAATGGCCAGGTGCAGACAAACTTAATACAAACCAGATTTTGCTGAGGTTTATCTCTGGGTTTTTAGAGCGAGGTTAATAAAGGTGTTGTAGCAGTTTTTAACTGTATTATGGATATTATGTATATATGTAAAAAAGGTGAACGTTAATTAACATGTGTTAATTAACGACTAATGTATGTGTTGTTAATTAGCTGCTGAATAAACGCTGGTCACACCAAGGATAGTGCTGTTGTAAATAGTTTAAAGTGGTGATTAAACGGACAGTGCTGTTGTAGATAGTTTAAAGTGGTGATTAAACTAACCTTTATAGTCTACGAGCAATACGAACAGCTGCCGCGGCTTCGTCACGTGACCGGCAGGTCACGTCGTTACAAACAAATGTGAGTTGGCTGTATGTTATAATTCGTGTATCTAGCCAGGCTGTATGTTGTAATTCGTGTATCTAGCCACGTGTTGGCGGCGACGTAAACAAATACTGTCGTGCGTTCGTTTAGCTGTCATCTTGGTAATACTGTTTTTGTATCCTTTTCAAAATCAATATTTCCAACCATTGCTAAGCAGTATTGGTTGCACTGTTGTGCGCGGGGTACGTTAACTCAATACTTTCTTAACGGGCGCGGTGTATTATTTTAAATACCGACCTACATAACAATATATTATTACTATTATTATTATTATTATTATTATTTTATTTATTTATTTATTATTATTATTTAAAAAAAAATTTTTTTGGCATGTTCACAAAAAAACACATTTGTTTTGGCCTAATATGAAATAACCAAAAAATTAATATATTTGTGCTCTCTCTCTCTCTCTCTCTCTCTCTCTCTCTCTCTCTCTCTCTCTCTCTCTCTCTCTCTCTCTCTCTCTCTCTCTCTCTCTCTCTCTCTCTCTCTCTCTCTCTTTGTTTACAGTAATTCCTGTAATGCACATAACATGAAGATTAATAAAATTAAAATTAAATGAATATAATCTCTCTTTTCTCTCTCTCCCACCAAAAACAAAAATAAAAATAAATATAATAAAATAAAAAACAAAGAAACATACATACAAAAAAAGAAAAAGAAAGGATAAATAATTAATAATAAATGGTGGACAACCGTCATTTTCGACCACAAGCGACGATAACTAACATAACCGTTGTCAAGCTTCCATATAAACTGTTCCATTCTTAAGGTACCCCCCCCCCCCCCCCCCCCCCCCCACACACACACACCCCTTGCCATCGCTCGTACTCAAACACTGGAGATGGCACGTTCTGACTAACGGGTCAGTTTGCTCTCAAGTTTGCATTTGAGAAGTTTACTTAGAAATTGGAAACCTGTGCGTTCAAGATAGCAATAGCCTGGCGATGTGTATAAGTGTCCAGCTCCGGTCAGTACGACCCGACCACTAGGTGATCAATTAAAGGTGCATTCTCACTCTTTAAAGTGTTATATTTCACAGTGTGTTATATTTGTTTGTGAAACATAAATACAAAGTAATGGCATTATAAATTAAAGTCTACATTTTCATAAATTGTTTTTCAATTAGGGGGAAGAGAATAATTTAATTTTTATTTTATATTTTCGGGACAGTGAAAATACCGCACATCGGGAAAAACATGATTAATAAAAATTGGCCAATGAAACCCCCCTCCCCCCCCCCCAAACCCAAACAAACCAACGAGCGCGAGCCCTTATTTTCGAATTGTATTTATTTCAGGGGCGTAGGCTGGGGGGGGGGGGTTCGGTGGTTCGAAAGAACCCCTCCTCCCCCCCCCCCCACCACATACAGGTTTATACATATGGAGTTTCTGGATTTGCAAAAACTAAATAGAAAAAGGTCCACTTGGTTCATATTCGACCCCCCCCCCCCCCCCAGGTCCAGATCACGCTACGCCACTGAATTTTATAATGGTCTAATCAGTACCATATATAAACGCTGTATACTTAATTCGCCAATACTCTTTGGTTGAAAATATAAAGTACATAGAATAACTTCATCTTGTGTCTACCTAATTATCAGTCAACCACTACATCTTAATTCCAATTTAAACTGTCATCTCCCGAGTTGACCGTATATTTTCTTTTACACGTAGTACATTTTATAAACAGTAGTAAATAAAATTATTACAGCGATGCACTGTTTATCTTTTGCCAATTTGGGATTTTTGTATAGTGGATTAATAATTACTTTTGGTCAGGAACCAACTTTGATATCTCCTCTTTGACCAGGAATATAGGCGATAAATTAATGAAGACTGTGAGATATTTTAAAGCTGCAATCTGTGGTATATTTTTATTATTATTTAACCGTTTGGAATACCATAATATTATATTCCTTAGAAAATAAATATTTTTATGGGCAATATAATATCAATTGATTGTGAAATGGTCTTCATTTTATGTCTCGCTTTACGAAGTAAAAAGGCGAGATATAGGTAGTACGTTTCGCCTTTTTTTCTTCATGCCTCTCAAACTATAATAAATAATAACGTTTGCTTTGTTTAACGACATCACTAGAGAAAATTGATTAAGTAATCATCGGCTATTGGATGCCAAACATTTGGTAATTCTAACAGGTAGTCATCAGAGGAAACACGCTACATGTTTCATAATGCAGCAAGCGATCTTTTATATGTACCCACAGACAGAAAAGTACATACCACGACATATGTCCAATTGTGGTGCACTGGTTGGAACGAGAAAACACCAATCAGTTGAATGGATCCACCGAGGTGGTTCGATCCTGCGACGCAAGCACCTCAAGCGAACAGGCAACCGACTGAACTAAATCCCACTACACAAACTATAAATACTACATCAGTGAATCTATAGTTTATAGATACACCTATGAAAGCTTCCTCTCAATGCTTGTTATAAAAACTTGAAATTTATTAATGCAATTTTAATTTAATTTTTAACTTCTTTTTGTTGAGTTTATGTTGGGCGAGACCTAAAAATCTGCAAAATTCGTGTTTGGAGTAAATATAGCTTTCAATATTTATAAAATTGTAGTTTATGATGTGTATCAGTTCAGAAAACTATGTGCTTCGTTTAGCATATTTACAAGAGGCAGCATTCCTTGAGACCAGTTTTATTTGAAGTGAGATGAGAACTAACAAGACTGAAGTGACAGTGGAGGAGGACCGTGACCTGGACATCTTACCAGATTCTGAACCAGACCCTGAACCAGACCTTGAACCAGACCGTGAACCCGACCGTGAACCAGATCTGGGTGAAACGGGACAGACAAAAATCCGTAGATCAGACGAGGAGGTGTCGGCGTTTAGACGCGGCCGCACCCAGGAACAAGGACTAGGGAGTGTAGAGTCTGAGGTATGTGTCTTATTCCTTTTGGTATAAAATTAATTTTGATATACTATACAGGGCCGATCGAACGATATCTGAAGTGGAGTGGGGATGGAGTGGGAGAACATACAATCTCTAGTTGCGGTTCCGCACAACCAAATCCTGGTAACCTATTTCGTTTTTGCATAACGCTAACCCTAACTCTGACTTGCTAGGTTTTACCGTAAGAATACGTTTTTAACAGACAGTTCCATCATTAACCGGACCCTGACTTGTGGAGTCAGTTAATATGTAGTTAATTTTCACAAAATGTAACACATGTACAAATAGCGAAATATGGAACTGTCAGCTTTCAGAATTCACCTTTAACAGAAAGTTCCTTTATTAATCTAACCATAACCTAAACCCTAACTTGGCAGGTTTTATACGAAAAAAAGTAGTTTGTTTTACTTAACGACGTCACTAGAGCACATTGATCTTTTATCTTATCATCGGCTATTGGACGTCAAACATATGGTCATTCTGACACTGTTTTTTAGAGGAAACCCGCTGTCGCCACATAGGCTACTCTTTTACGACAGGCAGCAAGGGATCTTTTATTTGCGCTTCCCACAGGCAGGATAGCACAAACCATGGCCTTTGTTGAACCAGTTATGGATCACTGGTCGGTGCAAGTGGTTTACACCTACCCATTGAACCTTGCGGAGCACTCACTCAGGGTTTGGAGTCGGTACCTGGATTAAAAATCCCATGCCTCTACTGGGATCTGAACCCAGTACCTACCAGCCTGTAGACCGATGGCCTAACCACGATGCCACCGAGGCTGGTCGGTTTTATACGAATTCACCTTTAACAGAAAGTTCCTTTATTGACCAGAGACCAGAGAAAGACTCTCAGAAAGAAACAGTTGTAGTTGAGGACGTTGTTGTTGTTGATGATGATGATGATGATGATGATGAGGGTGACGAGGTTGAAGACGACGACGACGGCGTCCCCATTGACCGCGGCTGGGCGTGGATGACCGTGCTGGGTACGTGCGACTACAAGAGGTGGTTGATTTCTTGTTAACCATTCACGCCATGATTCACTATTCAAATAGCACTTAGAGTGTTCAGTTCATTCACATATAGGGGCGGGACGTCGTCCAGTGGTACATCGCTTGCTCGATGCGCGGTCGGTGTGAGAACGATCCCCGTCGGTGGACCCACTGGGCTATTTCTCGTTCCAGCCAGTGCACCACGACTGGTATATCAAAGGCCGTGGTATGTACTACCCTGTCTGTGGGATGGCGCATATAAAAGATCCCTTGCTGCTAATCGAAGAGAGTAGCCCATGAAGTGTCGACAGCGAGTTTCCTCTCTCAATATCTGTGTGGTCCTTAACCATATGTCCGACGCCATATAACTGTAAATAAAATGTGTTGAATGCGTCGTTGAGTCGTGGTACACTGGCTGGAACGAGAAATAGCCCAATGGGCCCACAGACAGGGATCGATCCCAGACCAACCACGCATGGTGTGAGTGCTTTACCACTAGGCTACGTCCCGCCCTGTTCCAGCCGGTGCCCCACGACTGGGTATATAAAAAATCCACGGAATTTGCTACCCTGTCTGTGTGATGGTGAATATAAAAGATCCCTTACTACTAATAGAAAATTGTACAGGGTTTCCTCTCTAAGACTATGTCAGAATTACCAAATGACATCTAATAGCCGATGATTAATACATCCATGTGCTCTAGTGATGTCGTTATACACAACAAACTTTAATTCTAGGTGGTCAATTTTCACTTAAATCGTGAAACATAGTTCAGTTGTCAACGAGAAATCATTATTGTCTCAATATTGTCTTTGTTTTGCCTCTCCAGACACAAAATAACTGTTCTCAGGCACGAGTTTAAACACGCACATATGCTTTTCTTTCTTTTTAACACGCATGTTATTGTTTTAAAACACAGATATTCTATTTTGTAGCGTATTTCTTCAACCTGTTTATAAGTGTGGGTTACGTGAAGGCACTGGGGGTGCTGTTTGTCGAGTTCCTCGCTATCTACAGAGCATCTGTTACCATGACAACACTGCTGATGGGCACCATGTCAGCTACTTACAGCGTTGCGTGTGAGTATAAAATAATAACGGAGTGATATCCAGATTCTGGGTATGACGGTTTATATATAATAGATTCGATATCTCAGTAAATTGGAAATAAAAGGAAATTACATAGAATGAAAAAAATGCGATTGCTGTGGGCCTTTGTTTTTGCGCTATGGAATTCACTACAACTTATTTATTTATAAGCCATTTGATATAGTCGGGTCTCATTTCTTGAAAAAAGAAGCTTATTTATCGAATTACGAGCATTTCTTTACGATTATGTCAACAATACTTATCTAACCTTATTTGGGGTGCTGAATTAAATATATATATATATACATATATATATTGGCGATCTGAAAAATTACGTTTAGAGGTTCAAAATGATTAAAATAAAATGGTAGTATACGAAATTAGGATTGTGTTGAAAATACATTGTATCTAAATATAATAGAGTTTAACAGATTATGTTTTATCTACTTTTGTGCGATAATGTCTTTAGGATTGTATCCAAAATAATCTTCTAACCAAATTTAAATATGCTGAATACAAAAACATGTGTTGGCCATTTGAGAAATATAATGCTTATGTACTATGTACTCAAAATAACAAAAACAAAAACACACTTTTAGATACAACGCAATTTCGACACAATACTAGTGTGCAGACGTTCATATTATGAAACCCTAAATGTAATTTTTCAGATGGACAACACATTTATTTGTATTAAGCAAACCTATATTAGAATAGAAAAACAAAACATCTATGTTTTCAAATAATGTATATAGATACAAATGCGTTTACAGGCATCAAAATTAGAGGCAACCGTCTAAACGGAATTTATGGAATTGTATTTTTTTAAATGTATTTTAAAGAGTTAAAAGGAAAAAACATGTATGCCTAAATCTACATGTTAACATCAGTTTTTAGAAGATTTTATGTCTGTACCTACCACATACAGGCGCGGATCGAACATTTAAGTGGTGGGGTGGTGGGTGGGGATAATATCAATGTAATGGTTAATATAAGTTTGGATTTGTAGGTGATATAAAATAGTGACGCCCTGAAGCTAAAATCCTTTATTTTGCATAGACCTGGAGGGGTGAGGGTCTGCGTTACTCCCCACCCATTAGGGTCTCCACGAGTACTCGGGCACTCGGGCACGAGCCGAGTCTAGCAAGACTCGAGTACCCGTACACGTGAGACAATGTAGGACATTAACTTCAGCAGTAACTAATCAGCAATACAAGTTACACACTAATTAGACCTATATGATCATGCGCTAGTTTCTCTTTTTCATCTGGCTGTCCGTCACAATACCGAACATACCAACCGCTTCCTAAATGCAATACAATGTTATGATTTGGTATTCTGATTCAGCGCTGGAATGAAGATGCATAATGCTAGTTTACTTTATTCTTGTAGTTTCATTATCATCTCGTGTAAATGTCGGGTACATAGGTCCGAGTCAAGTTTGACCCTCGAGTGCCCGATTCCAATATTTTGGACTCGTGTAGGCCCTACCACCCAGCCACCCACCCCACTCCCGTTGAAAGGCAATATAAAGTTTAAAGTGTTTTTTGTTTAATAACTCCACTAGAGCACATTGATTTATTAATCATGGTCTATTGAATGTCAAATATTTGGTAATTTTGACATATAGTCTTAGAAAGGAAACCCGCTATACTTCCAATAAGTAGCAAAGGATATTTTGTATGCACCATCCCACATACAGAGTAGCATATACCACAGCCTTTGATAGTCCAGTCGTGGTGCACTGACTGGAACGAGAAATAGCCCAGTGGGCCGGCCCACCGATGGGGATCGATCCTAGACAGACCGCGCATCGAATGATCGATTTACCACTGGGCTACGTTCCACCCCCCAGTCAATTTAAATGCAAGGATATAGGACTAGCTCATAAATCTCGATGTTGTTAGAAACTATTTCAGTACGGCCAGAGTTGATTGTAGACAATCTGTATTGTTTTATAACAATTATATGTGTACATATTTCGTGTATAATTATGTAACAATTACAAACACAACCGCATATTTACTTACTGATCCCTCCAGTTTTCCACCCCACCCCACCCCACCCCCACCCCCACCACCAGTTACCGGCCTCTCCCGACGCTTATGTTTTGAGGACTTGTTTATATCCAACCTCCTAAACTGGATCAGCAAAATGATGAAATCATGCCAGACCTGGCAGTGACGTGACAAAGATTTGCCTCCGAGTTGGTATATTATTATTAGTCCCAAATTATGGTATTTCAAGGGAAATTAAACGATTTTGAAAAAAATATGATGGTTAATTTTACTGAGAACAAATAGGAGTGCTTTAGGGGGTGGGTGAGTGAGTGGGAGTGGAGGCTCGAGTTTCGACTGGGGTGAATGTATAATTTTCAGTTTGGGAAGCAATGTGCCCTGCTCCCACCCCACCTCACGTCTCCCCGCTTACATCACCTATATGATATCAATGTTGTTTTTCCGTTTTTTTCCTCTCTTAGCTTTCTTGACAATGCAGGTGGTCCTAACACACTTGGACACACGGAAAACTATCATTCTTGGTGGGATTATGACGTCAGCAGGAATAACTCTGTCCTACTTTGCGGACAGTATGGTGTTCCTCATCTGCATGCAGGGAGTTGTAGTAGGTAGGTCGCGGTGTAATCAAAGCCTTCAATCTACGTCATAGCGAGAGGTCTAATGCGCGGCCTACATGTTCGCAGGGAGCGACGTAGCCTAGTGGTAAAGCACTCTCTTGATGCGCAGTCGATCTAGGATCGATACCCGTTGATAGCCCCATTGGACTATTTTTCGATCCAGCCAGTGCACCACGACTGGTATATCAAAGGCCGTGGTGTGTGCTATCCTGTCTGTGGGGTGGTGCATATAAAAGATCCCTTGCTACTAATTGAAGAATGTAGCGGGTTTCCTCTCTAAGACTATATGTCAAAATTACCAAATGTTTGACATCCAATAGCCGATGATTAATAAATCAATGTGCTCTAGTGGTGTCGTTAAACAAAACAAACTTTTAACATATTCGCATCAGTGTAGACTTGCTGTATACTAGAATCTCACTACGTGTTGTCTATTCGGTCAAAATTTAAAAGTCATTACACCTTCTTGAAATGTTTACATATTATAAAGATATCCTTATGTTACTGGAATATCAAAACAAATAATAATAATAATAAAAAAAAATTATAGGTCACCGTACAAATTTTTTATGCAAAGTGAATAGGTGTATGAATCACTGTGACGTTTCCTTTTTTCCGTGTGTAGTCTAATTAATCATGTTTTACATCCATTAACCATACTTAATTTTAAACTGTTCTGTAATGCAACAAAGCAAACATTATTCGTGTTGCTTAAAATGACATCCAGCAGACACACACGTGCATATCTTCACTACTAAAACGAAGTTTTAAATACACGGGCACTATGTGTGGTCATTATTCTCACATATATGTATGTACTGATACTAATGTCATAAAATGGCTTGCCTGACAAAAGTGACCAACTAGTCAAACAAATTACACTAAGATATGTGATATTTTATTGAATACGAAGCCAAAATGACAGTCCTGTGATTGCCGTCCATTGCAGGACTAACATGGAAGTACACCATAGTCTGCTTAAATCATACACTTTTTCATAGAATTTCGTTTAATTTCACAGAACATTATCTCTTTTTGCCAAAACAGTTATCTTTTTTTTCCCTTCGTTAACATACACCAAAATTATATATTAAAAAAAATATGTTTTGAAAAAAGCAGACTATGGCTATAGCCTATATAGACGGACGTATTTTGTTACGTCATTGTTTCTTGTTTCTTGTTTATGCATATGTTTTGCATCCAGTTCCGTATGTGGAATGTTTATATGCAATAAAGTTTTTATCTTTTATCTTTTATCTTGTGTATGTTTCAGCGCTAAACATATCCGTAGTGACGCCATGCCACTGTTGTTCTGCTAGTTAACGATTTTACCGCTGCCAAATATAGGAAATGTTTTATTTAACGACACACTCAACACATTTTATTTACGGTTATATGGCGTCGGAGCCAAATATAGTGGCATGCGTGTAATACTATCATTTCCCCTTAAAGTGACAAACAATAGTAATTAAACATTATGGCGTATAATCTAATGTTCAGTATTAGAGCCGTTTTTCACAACTGAAAACAAACATTACTTAGATTGTGTTGATCACCTTATCCATATCCATACATCCGAAGTGTTTCTGGTCATACTGGTGTTTCCAATAACTCAAACTACATATTTGATATGTTTAAAACACACATGCCTGTGAGAAATAACGGTTATGAGATGAGCTCTAGTCTACTTTTAAGGGTATTTCCCCATTCAGACTCGTGCAAAACTGCAGTAACGTTATCCAAATGTGTTACAGGTTTGTAGTTTAACCAAACTTAGTGAAACTAGGGTCTGCGACTTTAAAGTTGACACTGAATCATTCTGACATTTAGTATTCAGTCAAAGTTAAAGTTTATTTTTTAGTCACCACTAAAACACATTGATTAATTAATTATTGGCTACTAAATGTCAAACTGTTGGTGATTCTGATACGTAATCCTCACAGGAAACCTGTTAAAGTTTTACATTAGCAGAAAGACATTTCTATATCCACTTTTCCACAGACAGAACGTCACATATCACAGTCTTCAAACGCGATTTACATTCCACTTCTTTTTTCTTTTTTGTAGGTTCAGATTATATAACAAGCTATATTCCGTCCCACGGGGAACGCTTTTTTTCATGCTATGGATTGTGCTACAAGTTATTTAATTCTAAGCAGATTGTTTTCGAAATTGGACACAAAAATAGTAGTTTTGTTCTTATTTCAAAACACTTTACTGTTCTTCTTACGTCAAACCAAACTGAAATTATTGACAAAAAAATTTTTTGTAAGAGGATGGGACGGATTTTAATATAACAGACTGAATAGTAATATTTAGGACTATTTACACAAAGGTTTAATGGAATGCATGAATGTTTAAACGACACCCCAGCAAGAAAACTACACCATCAGTTGGGTGTAATATGCCTAAGTATAATTACTCGTTGGTATAGCCCATGTACCATGTTTCATTCCAGGCATCGAACACGCACTGATTAACGGTCCGGGGATGATTCTCGTTAACGAGTACTTCAACAAACGTCGAGGTATTGCGACAGCCATCGCCATCTGTGGCGTCAGTGTGGGTGGCAGCGTGTTCCCGCCATTTGTGAATTACCTCTTCGGAAAGTTCACCCTCAGGGACACGTTCCTGATTCTCGGAGCCATAAGCCTCAACATCTTAGTGGGCGGCATGCTTTCACGCCCTGTCAGCTTCTACAAGAAATCGCACGCAAGGAAAAAACTTCTACTGGAAGACAAGCCAGCAGAATCTTCACACTCGAGGGAAAATATTCTACTTGGAGATAAAACGGACGAATCTTCACATGGAAGGCAACGATTTCTGTTAGGAGACAAAACAGGAGAATTGTTAAGATATGTTTCCAAAACGGAAAGAAAACCTTCGAAAGAGATAAATGTCATAGAAAACTATTCCCACAAAACCTCATGTCTTTTAACGAAATCGCATGACCACCTTCCAGCTGACAAATTCCAGACTCTACCACCTCTCAGACAAAGAACATATTCGGACAGTATGACGTATAGGACAAGAACGTGGAAGAATCAGGAAACTTTCAGCAGGCCTACCCTGCTGCTTCTTTCTAATGCTTCCGAGATTGGCCCCGTCTCTCTTACTGATATAACATGGTGGCAGTAGAACTCTCTATGTTCCTACAAACATAGATCATGATGTCAGTACGGTTCAAGGTATTAGCTTAATGAACGGAGAACACAATGTCTGTATGGATCCTAGTATTAGCTTAATGGATGGACACCATGATGGTATTATGCAAGAAACATCAAAACCCATTATTACAGAACATATTAGTTTTTCCATATGCCAAAGGATACTGCGTCTTATGAAAAAACCGTTTACCTCTTTCGATTTCAGCATTTTTCAGAATCCATTATTTTCCATGTTAGTTTGTGCTGCAGTTTTTACTATTCAGACACAAGCTCATCTGACGTACATACTGGCGCTTGCAATAGAACATGGCATTTCACCATCAAATGCTGCTCTCTTGTTGACAGTCACTGCATCGCTGGATCTTTTGAGCAAACTGGCTTTCGGGTGGTTTGCGGATCTTGGCGTGATTCGTAAGCACTACCTCCAGATGACGGGTCTCTGCATCAGCGCCACCTCCTCCCTGTTCGTGTCTCTGTACTCCTCCTTCCCTCTCATGATGGGTTACGCCGTGATCCAGGGAATCTTCAGCGGGGTCTACAGGTCGCTATATGTACTTGTGCTCATCGACTTCGTGGGAACTGAGAACATGGGAAAAGCGTTTGGAATCATTCAGCTGATACATGGATCAATGGTTGCCATTGCTCACTCTGTTATAGGTAAGATGACTTTTCTAAAAAGATTCTCACTCGGTAGTTAACATGTGATTGTGACAGTATGTAGGTAAATGTATACACCCGTCTTAGAGATGACCCGTTATAGATCAATATCGTCTTCATCATATATGTTGTTGATCACTTGTAGAGGTGTGGTTGGCTGTTCAGAGGTCATGACTCAAGTAACCATACACGATGGCGTTATTTAGTACGTCATTATGTCAAAGACGTCATTAACGTACACATTTTCAACCCAATGTTTCTGTTTTCCCGTTGAACTATATTATAAACAGGTATTCAGGATGTGTAAGAAATAGAATGATACACTTGTGCCTATTGGAGACAATTTATCTTACACCTCATGGTTCCTACAAGTATAACTCGCTTTCGCTCGTTACATAATTTCACAGTGCTAAAACTTCAACTTTATAACAATACAGTTTATATATTTATTTTTACAAGTACATTAATTAGAATTGGTTAATTGGTAATCTGACGTCTGCCGTGGTTTATTCGTTTATTTTACCAAAGCAAGTTGCTTACATGCATGTACATTCCAGTTACCTTACATTGGCGACGTGCAATTCAATATACAATGTGTTAATAATAAAAGTATAACAGTACATGTACATCTTAGAAAAACATACTTAGGATGGACACAATTGTTTGTAAGAAATTAAGAATAGACAGGTAGTTTTACTCATTATGTTAATAATGTTAATGTTATAGGTGAGATTATTTTTTCTTGCAAAACTCAAGTCTGTTGTGGACGAAAAGTTAAAGTGTGCTTTGATATTGTTTAATTCATTATCGGTTTCTAACTGCGACACGTTTGATCATTCTGACACGTAGTCTTCTTGTAATCGTCGTTCTTTTAACTATTCCACTAGAACACATTTCTTAGCAATCATAGTTTACCAGGTGTCACACGTTTTGCAATTCTGCAATATAGTTCTCAGTTAAAGTCTGTTTTTGTTTAACGACACCTCTAGAACACATTGATAATTAACCATCGGCTATTGGATGTTCGGACTGTTAATACATAGTGTATTATAATAAAGATCATATCAGTTTACTTGTAGATTGCTTACGAGACTTCACGGGTTCGTATTGTTTATTTTTAGATCAATTCTCTGTTTTGTTGTAGGTAGTTTGCGGGACTTCACGGGTTCGTACTGTTTAATCTGTAGTGCATTATGATAAAGGTTATTTCTCTGTTTTGTTGTAGGTAGTTTGCGGGACTTCACGGGTTCGTACTGTTTAATCTGTAGTGTATTATGATAAAGATAATTTCTCTGTTTTGTTGTAGGTAGTCTGCGGGACATCACGGGTTCGTACTGTTTAATCTGTAGTGTATATTAATAAAGGTCATTTCTCTGTTTTGTTGTAGGTAGTTTGCGGGACTTCGCGGGTTCGTACTGTTTAATCTGTAGTGTATATTAATAAAGGTCAGTTCTGTGTTTTGTTGTAGGTAGTCTGCGGGACTTCACGGGTTCGTACTGTTTAATCTGTAGTGTATTATGATAAAGATCATTTCTCTGTTTTGTTGTAGGTAGTTTGCGGGACTTCACGGGTTCGTACTGTTTAACTTGTAGTGTATATTAATAAAGATCATTTCTCTGTTTCGTTGTAGGTAGTTTGCGGGACTTCACGGGTTCGTACTGTTTAATCTGTAGTGCATTATGATAAAGGTTATTTCTCTGTTTTGTTGTAGGTAGTTTGCGGGACTTCACGGGTTCTTACTGTTTAATCTGTAGTGTATTATGATAAAGATAATTTCTCTGTTTTGTTGTAGGTAGTCTGCGGGACATCACGGGTTCGTACTGTTTAATCTGCAGTGTATTATGATAAAGATCAATTCTCTGTTTTGTTGTAGGCAGTTTGCGGGACTTCATGGGTTCTTACTGTTTAATCTGTAGTGTATTATGATAAAGGTCATTTCTCTGTTTTGTTGTAGGTAGTTTGCGGGACTTCATGGGTTCTTACTGTTTAATCTGTAGTGTATTATGATAAAGGTCAGTTCTGTGTTTTGTTGTAGGTAGTCTGCGGGACTTCACGGGTTCGTACTGTTTAATCTGTAGTGTATTATGATAAAGATAATTTCTCTGTTTTGTTGTAGGTAGTTTGCGGGACTTCACGGGTTCGTACTATTTAATCTGCAGTGTATTATGATAAAGATCATTTCTCTGTTTTGTTGTAGGTAGTTTGCGGGACTTCACGGGTTCGTACTGTTTAACTTGTAGTGTATATTAATAAAGATCATTCCTCTGTTTGTTGTAGGTAGTTTGCGGGACTTCACGGGTTCGTATTGTTTAATCTGTAGTGTATTATGATAAAGGTCAGTTCTGTGTTTTGTTGTAGATAGTTTGCGGGACTTCACGGGTTCGTATTGTTTAATCTGTAGTGTATTATGATAAAGGTCAGTTCTGTGTTTTGTTGTAGGTAGTTTGCGGGACTTCAAGGGTTCGTACTGTTTAATCTGTAGTGTATTATGATAAAGGTCAGTTCTGTGTTTTGTTGTAGGTAGTTTGCGGGACTTCAAGGGTTCGTACTGTTTAATCTGTAGTATATTATGATAAAGGTTAGTTCTGTGTTTTGTTGTAGGTAGTTTGCGGGACTTCAAGGGTTCGTACTGTTTAATCTGTAGTGTATTATGATAAAGATCAATTCTCTGTTTTGTTGTAGGCAGTTTGCGGGACTTCACGGGTTCGTACTGTTTAATCTGTAGTGTATATTAATAAAGGTCATTTCTCTGTTTTGTTGTAGGTAGTTTGCGGGACTTCATGGGTTCTTACTGTTTAATCTGTAGTGTATTATGATAAAGGTCAGTTCTGTGTTTTGTTGTAGGTAGTTTGCGGGACTTCAAGGGTTCGTACTGTTTAATCTGTAGTGTATTATGATAAAGGTCAGTTCTGTGTTTTGTTGTAGGTAGTTTGCGGGACTTGACGGGTTCGTATTGTTTAATCTGTAGTGTATTATGATAAAGGTCAGTTCTGTGTTTTGTTGTAGGTAGTTTGCGGGACTTGACGGGTTCGTACTGATTAATCTGTAGTGTATTATGATAAAGGTCAGTTCTGTGTTTTGTTGTAGGTAGTTTGCGGGACTTCAAGGGTTCGTACTGTTTAATCTGTAGTGTATTATGATAAAGGTCAGTTCTGTGTTTTGTTGTAGGTAGTTTGCGGGACTTGACGGGTTCGTACTGATTAATCTGTAGTGTATTATGATAACGTTCATTTCTCTGTTTTGTTGTAGGTAGTTTGCGGGACTTGACGGGTTCGTACTCTGCCAGTTTTCAGTACACCGCTGCGTGTGGGTTTGTCGGCTCCAGTATACTACTGTTGGAGAGGTGGGCCACACGGAAGAAGAATCAGATCAGAAACACGTCTATTTCAAAACCTATTTACGAAACGCCATGTGAGAAGACAGACTGGCCGGACAAGCATTGATGCATATTCATCGTTCTGTGAACAACTATGTGAGCAAAACGTAGGTCATCATGGCGCTTTTCGACTAGATAGATATTATTTGATGTTGATTAGTGCATCGTATATTATATACATGTAAAATTGTGTCCATTACACATTGCCTGACAATGACACTGAACTGTGTGATGTGTATTTATGTGGATTGCTTTGTAATTCTGATAGTTGGTATACATATATATATATATATATATATATATATATATATATATATATATATATATATATATATATATATACTATGGAATGCTTAGTGGTTGTGCATAATATTAATAATTGCAGGTATATAGTCGATCGTAACTATTAAATTACATATGAAATTATTTATTTATTGTGTCCGTTACACCTTGTCTGACAATGACACTGGACTCGCTGTTCCGATTTGTTTGCGTATTTTCACCAATAATGCATTTATTTGCATCGTCAGTATTTAATTAAATTTAATATACGTCATGATGTACGATTTGTTACCTGTGTTTATTCCACTGAAACATATGTGCATGTTTGCTCCCGAAACTGTCTTTATTACCGAGTCAGACAGTAAAAGCCTTATCGTTAGGCGAAGAAGTGAATTTCTGTATTGTTAATTTAATGATTAACTGCAGCATAGGTCGTAGTTAATAATGCAGCTAGTCATTTAGTCAAATTAATGTACACTTCCGTTCGTGCACAGTGATATATACACAAACACATGCATTAGTCCATGGGCTAGGTGGGCTACCGTGCATCCCCGCCACATCTTAACTTCTTTGGTATAGTTTTATACCTATGAGTCTAGTAATTCAGAACAATGATGTTAACAGGCAAACCACTGGTACTCAATATGTGTACAGGCCATGAGTTTTTCTCCATGCTACAACGACGACGTGTGGCTAAATTGGGGGTAGGGGAAACATTATTGTTAATATCAGCACTTTATTTTCTTATAATATGCACATCAATGGAACGACAATGATCCACTCTACACTTCAATATTAATAATTTGATGATTTTCCCATTTTTTATGTAACTAGAAGCCAATAAGTGGCTCTTTTTGAAGGAAAGTGAATTTTTTTGACTTTTTGCAATAAAATCGCCACAGTGTGCATGAAATGTGAATGAATCAGGTAATCTTAGCTTAGAATATATAAAAAAGGAAACTGGAATAATTTTGGTGGTACTATGTTTGTTTTTTATGACACCAATAAGGCAGTTTACCCCCCCCCCCCCCCTCTCCATATTCATCACCAAAATTTCACTAAATTAATTTTTCTGCAAAAGTACCGCTAAGTGAAATGTATCTTTTAATTATTTCCTGCCAAATGCTGTTAAGCAGTTTTTTTGTGTGTTCATATGACACATTTCATTTCTTTGGTGAACATATTAACCTTTATATTAATCACACCTAACTGTTTTTATCTAATTATTATGTTTGTGCACGGACCATCTCAAGGCGATCCTTTAGATCCATCTAATGGTACAACTCAACTGGAAAGCAGTCTAGGTGTCATCGTCACTGGCCGTGTTTGATTCATCACCTGTATCGTCATCATCACTGTATTCCTCATCTTCAGAATCAGTTTATTAAGATGTCGTTTTAACGAGTCAATCATCAATGACCCCCTCGTCCTTTGTCTCCCCAAGACGTGTTCGTAAATATTTCTCTGAGCACAAAACATATTTTACATTTTCTTTTCTGTAAAAGGAGATTGCACACAATCTGACAAACAATAATAGTAATATAAAACTTTATTAACGTCAAAAAATAAAAGAACAAGTCGACGACTCCTCCACAATTCAGCAGAAACAAAAGGCCTTTGTTGCAAGCGACTGGAGCGTGAACGCGCCGGAAATAATTTAGTGGCTGATTGGGGCCGCTTAGCGCTATGCAAATCAAGGGCAGATAAGTATGTTTCTAATACAGGCTATAGCCTCTATTAGAAGTTCGTGAGAGAAAAAATAGGCAGAGTTACGTCCCCTAACCATTTCCGGCGCGTTGCGGTTACTTCAGGGATGGCCGATGGCCACAGTTGTTTGTGAATCTTCAGCTGAGATTTATGCATGCCAGTCCCTGGCATCATACATGTCCCCACCTATGCTTTAAAAATAAAGAATGATACAGGTAAAAAATTAAGTTCATGAAATTGCGTTTTGTTATAACTGACCATGTGTTAAATATAGGAGATGAATCTAGCGAGCTGTCACACACCCTGATTGTTTTGGTTTTCTTGCCTGGAAATGTTTGATTTTTTGTTTCAAAGCTGCAATCTCGCCTCACATTAATTATCATAATTTCATTTAAACATACAAACACACCTGCAGTTTTAAAGAATTGTGTGTGACAGTAACACAGATATATAATAGATAACAAAAACATACGTTTATAGTGCGTCCCACGGGAAACGCATTTTTTCATACTATGGAATTTACTACAAGTTATTTATTTCTGAGCCGCTTGTTTTCTAAATTACACACAAAAATAGTATATTTTTGTTATTTCCAAAAAACATTTATTTTTATTTTTACGTGAAACCAAATTTAAATTTTTACAAAAACAACAAAACATTTTTGTAGGAGGATGGGACGGACTATATGTAGTATTCCGATCAGAACAGTCCCCTTCCCCAAGTGCTATATTATATTTTATTGGGGTTTTTTTTTAGTGTTTTCTGGGGACGCATGACCCGACCCCATCCCCTAAAAACACCACTAACCAGTCTAGACTTCCTCTGCACAATTTCCTGCACATGCGCCTGTTTGACTAAATATTTCGTTTGCTATAAATTAATTAGGCCTATATACATTGCATTATAAAGCGTAAATTTTGCTGTAATAACAGCTAAATATATAATTTAACCTAAAAACATCTACCTATAGTAACAGTACTTGTTTTGTTTACATAAAAATATCTGTGTAAACATATTTAAGTTAGTCTTGCATGCCGATTATTCAAGGTTAAAAATTAAAACGAAGAAATTGTTCTATATACATGATTATAAGCGTAAGTGGCAGGCAAAACAAAAAACCTAATATTTTAAAAAATACCGCCCCCTCAACAATTTTACCTCCCCCCAAAGAAAACACCAGTAACAACAACAAATCTGCCCCAAAATAAACAATAGCCTACAAAACAAGCCCACACACCAGTTCACACGCACAACCAAAAACATAACCCAAACTAACACGCACATTTGAAAAAAAATATTGTTATCTACGTACATATACCAGTGGCGTATGAAGGTGGCAAGGCGGGGGATGTAAGCGCGCGCGCACACACACACACATACACACACACACACACACACACACACACACACACACACACAAAACACACACACACACACACACACACAAACCATACACAAACACACAAAACACATAACACACACACATAAATATATTAGTGGCGCAGGAAGGTGCCAACAAGTGTGGGGAGGGAGCCACACTTTTACATGTACACACTTTTACACTATTATAAAGCAACATTTCTGAAAAGTGGGGGCACATGCCCCCCTTGCCCCCTGCTTCCTACGCCTATATATATTGTTGTATCCGCGTCCCAAGGATGTCAACAATGTCCAGAGAATATAAATAGCATCCACAGATGACAAAGCCGATATGTTCTAGTTTTCAAAATTATAAATTTATTTAAAAGTTATGAGTAAATGAAAATAAAGTTAATGTTCACAGGTAAGTTTCTAACATATAGATAGATCTCTTCCTTTCAGCTCTAGTTATATCAAACCAGATAGGATTGCATCTCCAATAAATGTAAACAGCTTACATTTGCTTATAAGTATTATTTCCATAAAACAAGTTAATTAAATAGAGATGGTAATAAAATTTACTTTAAAAATATAAGTTAAAGTTATTCCAGTGTCAATTGAAATGTATGTAATGTAGTAAAATCTAAAAGTTGGACAAGGGGACATGAACTTACAAGTTTGGTTGTCGGAGAATGAGTGCTGACGTCCAATGACGTCGTCTTTTGATACTTTTTGAGAAGTACCACGTGACGCCACAACAGCCAATCAGAAATTACGCTAGGAAGAGATCTACCTTTACAAAATAAATATCATTTCATTTAATAATTACGTTATGCACACAATTGCTCAATAAATAAAGTAATTGTTTTTTGGTCCAGCTTCCGTTTTCAATTTACAGTTTGTAAATGCACACTCTAGATCCTGAGAAACTTCAACTTTTATAAATACGTCAGTTCAGCCCATTGCAAAAGCATTACAAACTTGAAATAATTAATACTGGACATTTCTAAAGTGCATAGACATAAAACTAACATTTCTCAATTGCTTTTTTAGTCTAAAATTAGCGTAAAACAATTTCACAGAAAAAGCCTTTACAATATTTATAAAAACGACATTATTGACCAGGCACAGAAACACGCTATTGTGCATTGCAAATACATTAGGAATTCAGGCTAATAATACAAACAAATTCTAATGTGCATAAACATGAGTCTATCACTACACAATTGCTTTTTTGGGTCTAATTTCAATATAAAATAGTTTTAATGAAAACAAACTTTGGGAATATTGTAAAAACAGCATTATTTAATAGGCACAAAAAGACGCTATGGTGCATTGCAAACACATTGGGAATTCAAGCTAACAATACAAACAAATTATAATGTGCATAAACACGAAAAACCTTTTGGGGATATTACAAAAACAGCATTTTTATACTGTTCTTTACAAACATTGTGTACCGATATATCCGACTGTAGCAACCTGTATGCGTAAACAGGTTCTCAGCGTACAAGGATATAGTTCCTAAAAGCACTAATATATTACAGTAATCAGATTTACAGTTATTATCTCAATTAATTAATAAAACGATTTGTCACAATGTACAAACAATATATTAGGATACGTTTAACTAAGAAAATTGCTAATCGATCGTACAGGTTTTGGAGGAAAATAAACTTTACTGAAGGGCAAGGTCGCTCTCGGCAGCCATGCCAAAACAGTCGATCAAACGGAAATTTATCCCAGGTTTATTTATGAGCCCATGGGATGTTTTCAGTGTGTAAGTACACACCACTTTGCAGTTATGGAAATATTTACATCAATAATATTAATGTCAACGTTGTGTCATAGCTTTTACATGCACAGGAATCTGGGAATTAAATAAAGTCGAAAACCGCAAGGCCAAAAACACGGACGTCAAACATTAAATTAACACATTTAGCAATCGTAATATACTAATATCCCATAAATAAATTACGGCAACTATTTACAAACATAGTTCCATACACTATAAACATATTATTTTGAAATACAACTAAATGTAGACCGCATTGTGCATCCAAACGATCACTAATAACAATGGTTACGCAATTTCGTTTTTGTCTGTAGTGCGCGACACGACAAACTGCACCACTAAGAATTTCATTAAACAATAACTATAATAAGTGGCATAGTTCCAGACATTACAGAATACAAGCAAATATGTAAATAATTACTACTAAATGTAAAATTAAATATTCTGTTTTGTCCAATATTAAAATTACTTGAGAAAGGTCCATGTCACAGCACACAGTTACAAAAATTGTTGGGACAGCCATATATATATATATATATATATATAACTCGGAGTTTGGAGTCGATATCTGGATTAAAAATGCCATGCCTCGACTGGGATCCGAACCCAGTACCTACCAGCCTGTTGACCGATGGCCTAACCACGACGCCACCGAGGCCGGTTTTTTAGTCAAATTAATGTACACTTCCATTCGTACACAGTGATATATACACAAACACATGCATATTACTTGCAAATATCAAAACTTTATTAAGGTGCCGTTTTAACGAGTCGATCATCAATGAGCCATGTTTCTTGGTCCTCTCCCCCAAGACGTGTTCGTAAGTAGGCCTATTTCTGTTGAGCACAAAACATATTGTACATTTTCTTTTATGTAAAAGAAGCAGATTGCACACAATCTGACAAACAATAATAGTAATAGAAAACGTTATTAACGTCTAAAAATAAAAGAACAAGTCGACAACTACTCCTCAATTCAGTAGTAACAAAGAACCTTTGTTGCAAGCAACTGGAGCGTGAACGCGCCGGAAATAATAATTTAGTGGCTAACTGGGGCCGCTTAGCGCTCTGCATATCAAAGGCAAATAAGTATGTTTTTAATAGAGGCTATAGCAGCCTCTTGGCAGCGTCCACGTAGCCTGCGCCAAACCCTTGCACGACCGTCAGTGAAGTCTATATTAAACCTGGGTTTGTCTCGACATTTTACCAACGGACCTTTGCCCATCGTACATAGACGCCGACACTATTGCAGAAGAGTAATTATTTGAACTGGTTTCGCTACGACCCACAGGCGAGTAGCCCCACTTAGAACTCGCTTTGCGATATGCGCTCGTCCGGGGGTACGGGCTTAACTAGTTTATTATCAATTATGGTTAAAAGTATTATAATAATAAATTAAAATTAAAATATTTATAAATAGAGGGATAATAAAATAGTATAGTTTACTAAGCCTACCGCGGCGGTCTGCCCCTTATTTTTTGGCATATTATTATTATTATTATTATTATTGCTAAGTATTATTATTAAGTATTAAGTAATTTTTAATTGGGCCTGGTATTATAAATACTAGACCAATTAATCTAATTTAATAAGCACTCAAGATAAACTATATTTATTTTAACATTGAACGTCTTGAGTGCCGAAATTCCGCTGGCGCACATCGATCGATATTTCCGCGGCCTACCTCGTGTCGCTAGCTATGACGTCAGAGGTCAGACCAAGGTGACAGCTATGTAAATACTGGCTACACCTATCGATCGTCCGCGTGTTTCGTTGTGTGTTAATTATTTTAATTAATTATTTTAACTCAATTTTTTTTATTAATCTAATCTTTGATTATCTTTATTTATATAAGTGCTTGTCTATGTTCCCGGGGCCGGACAGTGCGTGCGATTCTGTCGGCTATGTCAAAATTTGTTTGGTAGCTGGTTGGTCGCGCGTGGCTGCATTCCTCCGGGGAATAATTAAAGATATTATTTAACATATTTATTCTTTTTAATCAATTTATATGTCTCTATCAGCTCTACCAAACGTTTATGGTGGCTGATTGGTGACATTCCTTTTAGCTGTGTATATATGTTATATGTTTGCTCGGTATTGGGTGTGGGCTTATCTGGCAGTAATCCCCAAATATGTGTGTCTTTTAATTTTAGCTTTGATTGTGTGTGGGTTTTTTCCTTTTGTTTTATTTTATTTTTACTTTTTTTAATTTCTTGTTTTATATATATATATATATATATATATATATATATATATATATATATATATATATTATTTATTTATTTTTTTTTTATTTAATTTTTTTTTTTTTGGGGGGGGGGGTCGTTTTTGTTTGTTTTTTGTTGTTTATTTTTTTTTTAAATATTTGTTTTTATTTATTTATTTTTTGTTTTAAAATAAATTTGATAGGTTTTCATTTGTATATTTTATCCGTATTTTAATCATTATTTTATATTTTTAATTTTATTTTTTTAAATGTAATTTAACAGGGCAGGTGTCTGGTCTGTGCCTTTGGTAGTGGCTTGGTTCGTCACATGACAAGATGGAGGACACAATATTTTTGATGGTAGAATTTTACAGGTAAATTAACAAAAAGAGCTGATGAAATGAGTGTTAACCCGCAATACTCTGCACAAACGAACTTTGTTGACTTTACTAGATCCCCCGAGTTCGGAAACCCAAATATTCAACTGTTACACCAAACAAATGAGATGCAACAGTCACAATACCATACCGGTCCGCCATTAACGCTCGAACAGCAGCAACAACAACAACAGATGCTAAGTTCACTTCAACCGAGCAATGCTGGTATGCAGTTAAGTGGTTCCTGTAATGCACCTATATGGGCCCAAACGTTAACTGACCAGATCGCATGGTTATATCTGAAGGTGAGTGACATCCACAAAAGAACTGGGAAGCTAGAGAGTGCACCATTGAGAACACCATTGTTGAACTGAGCACTAGTATTAAATCTGCACACGATCGAATAACGAAAGTAGAAAACAGTTGCCAGTTCATCAGCAATACTTTTGATGAAACAAACACTGAAATTAACCAACTTAAGAAAAATGTAGAAGATCTTACTAAAACCATGAATATTGCAAATGATGATATTCTATATCGGTCTAAGAGTCTGAGTGATGTGCAAACAGAAAATGTTAAAGCTCACGATGACATCCTATACTTACAACACAGAACCAGGAGGTTTAATCTTCTGTTTTATGGTGTGCCAGATGGAGGTAAAATGAAGACACTGAGGTAGCTTTATCCACATTTCTTGAGAAAAAAATAGATATAACTGAAATTCCTTTTCAAGTGACACACAGGCTGGGGCCATTCCATGAAAACCAGAGTAAACCTAGAACAATTGTGGCACACTTTGTCAGACTTAGAGATAAAGCCAGGATCTTAAAAGCTGCCAAAAAACTAGCAGGCAAACCATTCGGAATAAGTGAGCAGTACCCAAAGGAAATCTCAGAGAGAAGGAAGCAGCTGTACCCCATATATAAACAAACCAGAAGAAACAACAGAAGAGCTTTCTTAAAGGTGGACAAACTCTTCATAGATGGGGAGGAAATATTTCCTGATAAAGTGTATCCCAGAGCACCACCCACAGCACCACCCAGCCACCCTCCATCTGCAAACAACACACAACCACCGAGGAAAAGAAACCGCCATGAATCCACTGTTCACAATGCTCCAGTAGCCACCAGCAACAGGTTCAGTGGTATGCCAGTATGTGACACCTAGGACAGGTCAGGAGGGATATATGTGTCCACTAAGTCCCATGTTGCAGTTCCAACCAATGTAGCCACAGATGTGACTGTCAAGAGTAACAATAACAGACAGTATTCTAATTATGAGTATTCCAATTATGAATGTAACATACAAAGTAGAAAACACACTAATACCTACTCTAGTATTGCTAAAGTAGATACAATCAAATTTCACATTAAAGATACTGTGTACAATAAAAATACAGTGGAACATCCACCAAACAGTGTATATCCATCTAATGACAATAGCCCAAACTATGGTTATAGCCCCATTATAACTAAATAGAGACATCATTACTTTATACCACCCTAGGTGTTAATAACACTCATTGTGTTAATTCATTATCTAATGCAGAAACTAACCCAACTTTAGCAAAACATAACAACAAGATGACTACAGACTACTGTTCTAGAGTCCCACCCATGAATAACCCAATATGTGTTGATTTCCAGCCGACTTACCTTCAGTACCAACAGTATGAGAAAGATATGTGGGTAAAGTGTGGGATGACTGTCAAAGGTAATTCTAGTAATATGTCTGTAAACATACCTGCTGAAACATACCCCATTGCTAATTGCCAAACCAGTACTAACCTTAGCTGTCCATCTAGTGAGACAGTAATATTACTTGATATTTCTCACACTTACCTTAACAGCCATACTATTAAAGCTGATATGCCAGATATGTCAGTATCCAAACAGTTGACAGCTAATAATTCCAGTAGTAATGACAGTACTCATTACACAGGTGTAAATATGAATATACACACACACACCACAGCACCAGCACCTGTTTTAATGTCCCACAAGTTGTAAATAATGACCCGCCACACCCTGTTTTGTCTACCACTTACCTGAACTGCAGAAACAGTGACTCAGATTCTAGTGTACTAAATAAGACCTTTAATACTCTACCTGCTACTAGTTCCCAAAATGATGTACAACTAGACTCAAGTGTATATGGTAAGTCATCAGTGTGTAATTATGTTAACAGAAACAGTGACTCAGATTTTAGTCTATGTAGACAGCCTGTACTTAATAAGACCTTTAATACTCTACCTGTTACTACATGTAGTTCAAACAATGTTGTACAAATAGATACGAATGTTTATAGTAAGTCATCAGTGTGTAATTATAGTAATATATTTCCTGTAAATAGTACACAAACTGTAAATTGTGAAGCTTACCATACCGGCAACTTCCATCATGTTGAACAAATTACAAACTCATATAAACCCAAAGTCATAACCCTAAATAGATATGCAAGCAAGCCACCTCAAATCTACAATAATGATGGGCATATATTTGAAAACAACTTAATTGAACAGCCCCTAATAAATAATATTAATATTACCTTTTCGGACAATAATTTAACAAACCCATCCCCTGAAATCCAAATGAGATCACTACATCCCCAGACCTATGTTACAGTTAACAATCATAATACCATGATGGAAGTTAACACATTAACTAATGATGAAATAGTATACAGCGATATAAACAGTGACCATACCAAGCTGAACATACTTAGTTTGAATGTCTGTGGTTTGAGAAATGCACTAATTGTACCTGATTTCTCATTATTTATGTCAAAATATGACATTCTGTGTTTTGTGGAAAGCAAAACTGATCAAACTGACAACAAGCCTGATCTTATACCAGGATATACCAGTTATTTTAATAATAGAAAAGCTTTTAGACCCTCTGGTGGTATTGTTATTAGTGTAAAACATGATATTGTTAATACTGTAAAAGTTAGTGAAACAAACAATTCAGAGTTCATAACCTGGTTTAGCATCACAGACACTCAAACCAAGAATAGCGATACTAGTTTAATGGTTGGTGTTGTATATATTCCACCTGCTGGCTCACCCTACTATAAAGAAGACACTTTTAAGACTATTGAGAATGAAATATTTCAAAATGTAACATCTGGAAACCCATTGCTCCTGCTTGGTGATTTTAATGCTAGAACCAGTTGCTCTCCTGATTACACTACTGTTGATGTTGTTTATATTGATGATGAAGGATTAAATAATTTCCTGAATGACATCTCAAACCTTGACAATCTTAAGATCCCCAGAGAAAGAGCAAGCCAAGATAAAGGCAGGGTTAACCAGCATGATGTTAAACTTTTAAATCTATGTAAAGTACATAATATGTATATCCTTAATGGTAGATGTGGAATTGACAAACATGTTGGCAAAACCACAAGCAAAGACTGTAGTTTAATTGATTATGCCATAGGTACCCACCATATTTTCAAAAATGTAACAAGTTTTCAAATCTGTGATTTTGACCCACTTCTGTCAGATATCCATTGTGCAGTAACACTTACCTATGCATATAAATACAACCATGACCCATTTAACCCTGTTGATAATAATAATGATTTAAATAGAGAAACCGTTCGCAAGTGGGTTCCTAATAAACGTGAAGAATTTATAAAAAACATTGACACGAACACAGTCCAACAGATATCCTTAGTTGTTGATGACGAAAATATTAATTCGGAAACACGTGTGACTAACGCAGCCGACATGTTAAAAAATCTATTTTTAGACACTGCGGGCTCGACATTCGGTCACGTGCGTGCACACAATAACAGAAATAAAAGGTCAGCGCGCCCCAAGCAACCTTGGTTTGGGACATTGTGTAAAAAATTACGACGGAAGTATCATGAAGCTAAAACATTATATGCAAAAAATAAAAGTATAGATAATAAAATGCAATTAATTAATGCCAGTAAGTCTTACAAGAAATGGATTTTTAAAGCCTTTTCTCAGTACAAATTTAAAAAAGAAAATGAAATGCGACAGCTAAGATCAGACAAGCCTAAAGATTTTTACAAAATACTTAAGAATAAGGAACTGCCTAATTCTAACATTCCTTCGACAAATGAATTTTTAAATTATTTCAGCCATTTAAATAAAGGAGAGCCCAATAACGATGATGTATTTGATTTTAATATGGACGAGGTACTAAACGTAGTAACTGACAATGATATTATAAACGAAAAAATTACTGAAAATGAAATAATGCAAGCTATATCACAATTAAAATTAAACAAGGCGGCAGGTGTAGACAAAATAATTAATGAATACATTAAATCAACAGCCACCTTGCTCCTGCCAATTTACGTTAAGCTTTTTAATACAATCTTTGATAATGGAGTTTTACCTGAAGAATGGCACACTGGTATTATTATATCAATATTCAAAAATAAAGGAAGTCGACTACATCCCGAAAATTACCGACCAATTACATTACTTTGCTGCTGCTCTAAACTATTCACAACATTACTAAATAACCGTTTAAATACATTTATCGAAGAAAACAATATAATTAGTGAGGCCCAAACCGCATTTCGGAAAGGCTATTCAACTACGGATCATATTTTTACATTACATCACTTAATAGATATCCTTAAAAAACGAAAGAAAAAGCTATATTGCGCTTTTGTTGATTTTGAGAAGGCATTTGATATGGTACCCAGAACGCTACTTTGGCATAAACGTCTGCAAAATAATATCTACCGTAAATTCTTTCGAATTATGTACGAAATGTACCAAGGCCTAAAATCACTTATTCTTATAAATAATAAACAATCGGCTTTATTCCCATGCAATATCGGCATCCGTCAAGGTGAAAATTTATCCCCAATTTTATTTTCCCTGTATTTAAACGATATAGAAGATTATTTAACTAGCCATGGATATCAAGGAGTTGCACCTATGTCCGATAATCAAAATTCACCATTAGATATTGTACTACATATGTTTTGTTTGTTATATGCAGACGATACCGCACTTTTATCAACCTCCGCAAACGACTTACAACACACCTTAAATATATTTTATCAATATTCTTTAAAATGGAAATTTAAAATAAACTGTAGCAAAACGAAAATATTAATTTTTAATGGAACCACTAGAGATTATAAACATACTTTCAAGATCGGAAACACTGTTCTAGAGAATGTAAAAGAATATAAATATCTTGGAATTATCTTTACTAAATTAAATAACTTCCGTATTACTAAAACTAAGCTCAGCCAACAGGCTACTAAGGCCATGTATTTTGTATTATCAAAAGCCAAAGATAATCATTTATCAACCGAATGTAAATTAAAAATGTTTGATTCAATAGTCCTTCCAATCTTGTTATACGGATGTGAAGTCTGGGGACATGAGAAAATTGATATATTTAATTCCGTACAAATACATTTTTTAAGACATATTTTACCTATTAAGAAAGCAACACCATTTTTTATGCTCTTTGGAGAGCTAGGGAGACTTCCTATTGAATTAATAATTTATAGAAGAATGGTATGTTACTGGGCAAGGCTTTTATCAGGAAAGCAGTCAAAATTTTCGACGTTATTGTATAAAGTAATGCTAAATGACTATATTGTTAACGGAACAGAATATAAATGGGCCATTACTATTAAACACATTTTGGAACACTTGGCAATGGGTAATATCTGGGTAGCTCATACTTTCAGATCAGTTAATTGTCTCTCGCAACAAATTAAACAAAGACAAACTGATCAATATTCACAAACATGGAGAAGTAACATATCATTATCTTCGAGAGGCAAAATCTACCAATTATATAAGGAACAACTAATTTTAGATTAATATACTTCCAGAAAAACTGTGGAAACCACTCTTAAAATTCAGAACATCAAACTATTATTTACCGGTAGAAACAGGACACTGGAATAATATTTCATTAGAAGATAGAATTTGTACCCTGTGCAATGAAAGTGAAATTGGTGATGAGTTTCACTATCTTTTCATTTGCCACTTTTTTAGTAATTCTAGGACTCAATTTTTACATCCCTATTACTATACTCGACCAAGTACTTATAAATTCAAAGAACTAATGCAAAACAAACGAATCAGTACACTAAAGAATTTAGCAAAGTTTATAAAAGTAATTATGAATGCATTTAAACATCCTTGATATTTCACATCCCCAACCCCCAGAAGTACATTTTGTATATATTTTGAACATTAATTTACCAATAACAATTTTAACTAGTTCTACCGGATAAACAGTTTATTTATTTGTATTTTTATGAATATTCACAGCTTTATGTTGTATGCAAATGTTCATAGGAATTAATTCACAATCATTGTAATTTAACTTTTGTATTTCTCTTTCATCTTGTCACGTGTTTATAGAAATATTATATATTCCTCCTACGCCGTTGTGCAACGGCCAGAGAGTAAATACAGTCGTGTCTCGTCTTGTTAATATTACCTTGTCTACTGCCCTAGGTATTATAGATTAAAGTGTTCGCCGCGTCTTCTAAATAACTTAATCGTGTTGTTTTAGAGGACAACTGAGAAGTCGCCTGTTTTTCCATGGATCGGCCGGGTTCACTTCTCTCCTTCTGGCAGGCTTGGCACCAAAACGCAATACTAAATTAACCATCGCTGGATTTTTTTGCGCCACTCCCGTAATGGCACCAGCGATTAAACTCGTATAACCCTTTGGCGTCACTCTTCAAGTGAATCTGGTTTAGAAAGTTATAATAACTTCCTAAACAACTAGTAGACTGCCAGGATTGGACTGAACTGCGGTTGGACTCGGTGGGGGATGGGGGGGATGGGATGCCGGAAGTCCGGGCATTCTTTGGGGCTATAGGCGGTTCGGCCTTAGGTTTTGTGTAGAGCCGGCCTCCCCTCCCTCCTGGCCCTCACCTGGTCACACCAATGTTTAAAATATGATTGGCAGCCCCTTTCCTCTTAACCTCCCATGGGCTTAATGAATATTGTTTAATAATTATTAATTTTAGACCAGCCCATCTAAATTTGCGCCGAAATTATATTATATTAATAATTTATAAAGGTTAGGAATGTTAATATTTTTCTATAAGGGCGCAGCCAAAACTTATTAACCCCAATTTTCCCCTTTTTTATACTTTTGGCGTTAATATTCAAAATTTCAAAATTGACCCCATTTGTTAGGTTATCCCTGTCCCGAATCAGACCCCCGATCCTATCGGAGGCCGGACTCGGGGATAGGCGTTTTTGAAACCCTAGTGGTATATGGACACGTTAAACCAGTTACTAAGCTAAGCTAAGCCATATTAATCCTGGGTTCGTCTCTAAATGTGACATTTTACCAACGAACGTTTGTCCATCGTACATAGACGCCGACACCTTTGCAGACGAGTTTGGCGATGTCTTGCAGTTAAAGATAAAGGACTATACAGTCTACGGGCATGTAACAAAGCAGCATGCAGGCAGTTACGAACCGAATGGGCCGATTCCTCGTGCCTGGGTTTAGTTAACACTAGGCTATTGTATAACCCAAGGTTAACCCTTGGCTACGTGACAGGCCAAGGCCAAAGACCTTAACCCGCACCCAATACGGTGGAGGCTTTTCGCATGCATGGGTTATAGACGTGTTACGAAAGCTACGGGTTTTGGATGGTATACCTCGTGAATGGTGATCCTCATCGGTCGGAAGATGTGTAAACGAGCGCAATAGCAAAAAACAATATATTCCACTCAGGTGTGCCGGGTCATAGGATCGATCACCCTCCGTGTATTAACCCACCCTCTGGTGCTTTACCGTCGTGGTAGTATATGGGCGTCAGTGAATTTCCTTTGGGCTTCATATTGGAGGCACGCACCCTGTACACCCACTTCCCCTGCTTCCTACGGGCATGTTATGGGGGTACAAGCCCATTTTGGGGTTTTATGTATAGTAGAAGAAGAAACAGTTTTTGGCCTACAATTGGGGCCTGTATTAATGGGGAATGAATGAATGAATGTTTAACGACACCCCAGCACGAAAAATACATCGGCTATTGGGTGTCAAACTATGGTATTAATGGGGAGCTAAATTATTATTTTTGAATAGTCTCAAATAGGATTTCGTAACATCAGGAGAAGAAAGGTTATTTTGTGTAATACGACAAAAATATATTTTTTACGGTCGTCAATTATTACAATAATATTAATTCTTAAAACTGCATTTTGTCTGACTAACAATAATAACACACAAATTCATAATCCAGTCATCAAAGTACACAGAACAGGAATTTCATAAAACACAGGCTTTGGATGATTTTGTTTTTAATATTATGGGGAAAATATTAAATTGTTGAAGATATGAAGTAAAATGTATAAATAGTTTGTCGAGTTAACCGGCACCTTTTTTTTCCACAAAGAGCAAGTCGTCAAACACAGGCGCGGATCTACTTTTTAATAATAATATATTTCAGAGGTAAATATATCTTCATAGTCATACAGGCTGCCTTTTTTAGTGGTGTAGGGGATAGGGGCACCCCCCCCCCCCCCCCCCCCCCTTCTCGTACGTTTATGAATATATTGGTCGGCTGGGTGCTTCTGGGAAATAGTTTCCTGTATATAATGTATGTTAGTGTACTTTGGAATACTATAGGTATCCTTTGTAAAACGTTGCACACACACCCCTCCCTAGAAAAGTCATGTATCCTCTCCTGAATACACATCTGAAGGTTTCAATTGGTCCCTAAGATACATAGCCCTAACACACTGAGGTTTTCATAACCCACTGATAAGGGGATAAGGCGTCCGTCATCGCGTCTGATGGTGGCATTTGTTCTGTTTCGCTTCCATTGTCTGCTAATGACCGACCGTGAGACATTCATTTGGTGAGCTGTGTAAGTCTGGGTTTGCCCAGCCAGGAGCATCCCCATGGCTCCAAGACGTTCCTCCAAATTCAGTCAGCGTATTGTTACATTTCAGCAAGTGACTGAGCAATCACAATCCTTGCAGCCTTTTATGCTCAAAACGTGCACGTGCAACATATTTTAAGCGGTTCAGTTGAGAGACTTGAGAAAAACCATTTAAGTGTGGAAGGAAATAAACATAATTGGTGTATTGAGACATCACTTCACATGTTGGTGATCAGTGATGACTTGGCTGCACTGTGTATAAATTGAAATTCAATGTCCTAAGGATCATAACATGTTAATGTTCCTGCTTTTTCTGAACTGTATGTATAAAACAATAGGAAAGATGTATACTAGTATATTATTAAATACACAATTTCATGGTGTTTTATCGAATACGACTTTTATGTCAACTCGTTTTGTTTGAAAACCATATTTTATCTTCTGTTTTTTTATCTTTTTTTTATCCCATTGCCCCTTTCTTTTCTCTGCTTTAATTTCATCTAATCTCTGCCCAATCTGGCAACTGTTCCTATATTTCAACTTTCGCTGTCCAGCTCCACATTCAAGTCTACGTGCTTGTCTCTCGTGGCTATCAATGCCACACACCTGTCATTCCCCATTTGATTTAACTGTGGGCTTAGTCTGACCGCTTCGGAGAATGTTCAGTAGATACTTCTGGCATTGTTAAGAGGCACTTGTAAACACCTACTATATTTCCTGCTAACACTACTACCGACAGTCGTTAGTTAGTGCCGTGGGTCAGACCAGCTTTATTGGTGGCAGAGGACAAGGATGCCATATGGGTGCAGGGAAATACACAGAGATTGCACCCGTGGAGGAAGTTGAGACATGTAGGAGATGGTGTGGACAGGTCAGAAGATGAGAGTTGGAGTAAATTCGTGAAACAAAAGTTTGTTTTGTTTAACGACACTACTAGAGCATATATATTTATTAATCATCGGCTACTGAATGTCAAACATTTGGTAATTGTGATATATAGTCTTAGAGAGGAAACCTGCTACATTTTCCCATTAGTATCAAGATACATGTGTATTTATATGTACCATCTGACAGAGAGGATAGCACATACCACGGCCTATGATATACCAGTAATGGTGCACTGGCTGGAATAAAAAATAGCCCAACGGGCCCACCTATGGGGATCAATCCCAGTCCGACTGTGCATCAAGCAAGCGCTTTACCACTGGGCTACGTCTCGCCCCAATATTTGTGAAAATATGGCTTTCACACATCAATTGTTGACATAAAAATGGTATTATATTACATTAAAAAAAAACACTGCACTGAACTAGAATCGTTTCTCACAAATGTATTTCTGATCTGTGCAAGGGTAGTTATACCACTGGTATGTGGTTGGAAAGAACACCACGCAATTTTTACCGGTGTTATCATCTGGCTGGCTGTTATACCAGTTTGAAAAAACGACGTCTTTTCCATTCTCCCAGACAAATCTGCCTTCTTCTTTTACGTCTGTCAACCCAATGAGGTACGTAGCCGTATCTGAAGAATTTAAAATAAAAATCAAGAATATTAGACAAGCTTACAAGTTAAATATACTGTGAAACAAATTAAAGTTTGATTTTGTTGTTTCGTTTTAATTTTATTTATTATTATTATTATTATTTTGGTCTTGTTTTGCCGTGGGTTTGTGTGTATGCACATGTGTGAGATTCTCGGGTGTGTTTTTTTTATTGTTGCTTTGCTTAATGGTAGCAATTAGTTTCATGGGCTGCACAAAATGAGTGTTCAAAATGTATGGTAGAGGGATATCAGTTGACGTCAGCAAAAGTTATAATCAACTGTAGTTCTGAACATACATCACTACAATCGACTATATTAATCGTACATCAATAGTCAGGTGTAGTTACGATCGTACATCACTACAATCAACTATAGTAATCGTACATCAATACAGTCAGCTGTAGTTACGATCGGACATCACTACAATCAACTATAGTAGTCGTGCATCAATGCAGTCAGCTGTAGTTACGATCGTACATCACTACAATCAACTGTAGTAATCGTACATCAATACAGGTAACCGTAGTTACGATCGTACTTCACAACAAGCAACTGCAGTTACGATTGTACATAACTACAATTAACTAGTTACGATCGTACATAACCACAATGAACTGAATTTATGATCGTACATAACTACAATCAACTGCAGTTACGATCGTACTTCACTACAATTAAATGTCAATATGATAGTGCATCACTACAGTCAACTGTGATTACAAATGGATATCACTGTAATCAATTTTTGTTATGATTTTACATGGCTAAAATTAACTCTTAACTACAATCATACATAACTATAATTAACTGTAGCTATGGTAATACATAACATAACCAAGTGTAAATTCCACATTATGTCACTACAATCAACTAGTTACGATCATACACCACTACAATCAACTGTAGTTACGATCATACATCACTACAACCAACTGTAGTTACGATCATGATACATAATTACAATCAACTAATTATTATCATACATTACTGCAATCCATCGGACATCACTACAGTCAACTGTAGTTATGATTTACGATCGTACATCACTGCAATCAACTGTAGGTAAGATCGTATATACGACATCAACTGCAGTTACCATATAATCAACTTTAGTTACCATATAATCAACTTTAGTTCCAACAATGCATCACTACAGTCAACTTTAGTTATCATTGTACATTACTATAATCAACTTTAGTTATCATTGTACATCACTACAGTCAACTTTAGTTATCATTGTACATCACTACAGTCAACTTTAGTTATGATTGTACGTCACTACAGTCAACTTTAGTTATCATTGCACGTCACTACAGTCAACTTTCGTTATCATTGCACGTCACTACAGTCAACTTTAGTTATCATTGCACATCACTACAGTCAACTTTCGTTATCATTGCACGTCACTACAGTCAACTTTAGTTATCATTGCACATCACTACAGTCAACTTTAGTTATCATTGTACATCACTAAAATCAACTTTAGTTATCATTGTACATCACTACAGTCAACTTTAGTTACCATTGTACATCACTATAATCAACTTTAGTTATCATTGTACATCACTATAATCAACTTTAATTATCATTATACATCACTATAATCAACTTTAGTTATCATTGTACATCACTACAGTCAACTTTAGTTATCATTGTACATCACTATAATCAACTTTAGTTATTATTGTACATCATTACAGTCAACTTTAGTTATTGTTGTACATCACTATAATCAACTTTAATTATTGTACATCACTATAATCAGCTTTAGTTATCATTGTACATCACTATAATCAACTTTAGTTATCATTGTACATCACTACAGTCAACTTTAGTTATCATTGTACATCACTATAATCAACTTTAGTTATTGTACATCACTATAATCAACTTTAGTTATCATTGTACATCACTATAATCAACTTTAGTTATTATTGTACATCACTATAATCAGCTTTAGTTATCATTGTACATCACTATAATCAGCTTTAGTTATCATTGTACATCACTATAATGAACTTTAGTTATCATTGTACCAAACAAAAATATTTCTTTAACGACACTACTAGGGCTCATTGATTTATTTATAATCGCCTATCTGATGTCAAACATTTGGCAATTCTTACATATAATCGTAGAGAGAAAACCCGCTATATTTTTCCAATAGTAGCAAGGGATTTTATATGTGATTTAAAAAATTTACTAGCCACGATTAAAAATTCGCTAGCCCTACTTTACTTTAAGTCAATACAATTTTACTAAATAATCTTATAATCAGATATGTCACCTAAAGAGCGAGATTAAGAAATTCGCTAGCCCTGCTTTACTTTAAGTCAATACAATTTTACTAAATAATCTTATAATCAGACATGTCATCTAAAGAGCGAGATTAAGAAATTCGCTAGCCCTGCTTTACTTTAAGTCAATACAATTTTACTAAATAATCTTATAATCAGATATGTCACCTAAAAGCGAGATTAAGAAATTCGCTAGCCCTGCTTTACTTTAAGTCAATACAATTTTACTAAATAATCTTATAATCAGATATGTCACCTAAAGAGCGAGATTAAGAAATTCGCTAGCCCTGCTTTACTCTAAGTCAATACAATTTTACTAAATAATCTTATAATCAGATATGTCACCCAAAGAGCGAGATTAAGAAATTCGCTAGGCCTGCTTTACTTTAAGTCAATACAATTTTACTAAATAATCTTATAATCAGATATGCCACCTAAAGAGCGATATTAAGAAATTCGCCAGCCCTACTTTATTTTAAGTCAATACAATTTTACTAAATAATCTTATAATCAGATATGCCACCTAAAGAGCGATATTAAGAAATTCGCCAGCCCTACTTTATTTTAAGTCAATACAATTTTACTAAATAATCTTATAATCAGATATGTCACCTAAAGAGCGAGATTAAGCTTAAAAACTCTAACATTGGGGGGTTGGGGTCTGTGCAGGATATTCATATTTACAAAATAGACTTAACTGCAACATTTGAAGAAGAAAACATTCACTAGCCGTCGGGCATGGCAATAGTAGTTATTTACTAGCCCAGCATTGAATATCACTAGCCATGGGAGTGGGACTACCATAATCTAGAAACCCTGCAGACAGATTCCGTTTGTGAATTACAATTTTGACTGCTTCTGGTTTTAGCGAATACTGTGGGCGCATCAAAAAGATTTTGAACTCCACATTTATTCCTATTCTCCTTTGGACGTAATACAATTATAATATACCTTGTTCTTCTGTCATATTTGCAAACTGGCTGATATGAAACTGTTTATTTGAGTCTGTATATTACAATCAAATGTAAATATGATTGTACATATTTACAGTCAACTACAGTTACGATTATACTTTTCCAAAACCAACTAATTATGAACCAACTGTAACCACGACGTTAGATCACTATACTCAATTGAAGCCATGATCGTACATCACTACAATCAACTTAAAGTATGATCGTACATCACTGCTATCAACTTTAGTTACGACTGTACATGGTTAAAATTAACTATAACTACAATGAACTATGTTACGATCATACATCACTCCAATTAACTGTAGTTACGATCGTGCATAACTAGAATCAACTGTAATTACAATCGTACATAATTACAACCAACTGCAGTTACGATCGTACATCACTACAATTAATAGTATTTACGATCGTACATCACTACAGTCAACTGTTGTTCGATCGTACATCACTACAATTAACTGTTGTTAGATTGTACTTCACTACAATCAACTGTCAGTACGTCACTACAATCAACTGTCAGTACGTCACTACAATCAACTGTTGTTAGATCGTACGTCACTACAATCAACTGTTGTTAGATCGTACTTCACTACAATCAACTGTTAGATTGTACGTCACTACAATCAACTGTTGGTAGATCGTACATCAATACAATCAACTGTTAGATCGTACTTCACTACAACCAACTGTTGTTAGATCGTACTTCACTACAATCAACTGTTATATTGTATGTCACTACAATCAACTGTTGTTAGATCGTACTTCACTAAAATCAACTGTTAGATCGTACTTCACAACAATCAACTGTTGTTAGATCGTACTTCACTACAATTAACTGTTATATCGTACTTCACCACAATCAAATGTTGTTAGATCGTACTTCACCACAATCAAATGTTGTTAGATTGTACTTCACTACAATCAAATGTTGTTAGATTGTACTTCACTACAATCAACTGTTAGATCGTACTTCAATACAACCAACTGTTGTTAGATCGTACTTCACTACAATCAACTGTTAGATCGTACTTCACTACAATCAACTGTTGTTAAATCGTACTTCACAACAATCAACTGTTATATTGTACATCACTAAAATCAACTGTTGTTAGATCGTACTTCACTACAATCAACTGTTGTTAGATCGTACTTCACTAAAATCAACTGTTGTTAGATCGTACTTCACTACAATCAACTGTTGTTAGATCGTACTTCACTACAATCAACTGTTAGATCGTACTTCACCACAATCAAATGTTGTTAGATGGTACTTCACTACAATCAACTGTTGTTAGATTGTACTTCACTACAATCAACTGTTAGATCGTACTTCACTACAACCAACTGTTGTTAGATCGTACTTCACTACAATCAACTGTTAGATCGTACTTCACTACAATCAACTGTTAGATCGTACTTCACTACAATCAACTGTTGTTAAATCGTACTTCACAACAATCAACTGTTATATTGTACATCACTAAAATCAACTGTTGTTAGATCGTACTTCACTACAATCAACTGTTGTTAGATCGTACTTCACTAAAATCAACTGTTGTTAGATCGTACTTCACTACAATCAACTGTTGTTAGATCGTACTTCACTACAATCAACTGTTAGATCGTACTTCACCACAATCAAATGTTGTTAGATGGTACTTCACTACAATCAACTGTTGTTAGATTGTACTTCACTACAATCAACTGTTGTTAGATTGTACTTCACTACAATCAACTGTTAGATCGTACTTCACTACAACCAACTGTTGTTAGATCGTACTTCACTACAATCAACTGTTAGATCGTACTTCACTACAATCAACTGTTGTTAGATCGTACTTCACTACAATCAACTGGTAGACCGTACTTCACTACAATCAACAGTTGTTGGATCGTACATCACTACTACAATCAACTGTTGTTAGATCGTACTTCACTACAATCAACTGTTGGATCGTACATCACTACTACAATCAACTGTTGTTAGATCGTATTTCACTATAATCAACTGCTAGATTGCACTTCACTACAATCAACTGTTAGATCGTACTTCACTACAATCAACTGTTGTTAGATCGTACTTCACTACAATCAACTGTTAGATCGTACTTCACCACAATCAAATGTTGTTAGATGGTACTTCACTACAATCAACTGTTGTTAGATTGTACTTCACTACAATCAACTGTTAGATCGTACTTCACTACAATCAACTGTTGATAGATCGTACTTCACTACAATCAACTGTTAGATCGTACTTCACTACAATCAACTGTTGTTAGATCGTACTTCACTACAATCAACTGTTAGATCGTACTTCACTACAATCAACTGTTGTTAGATCGTACTTCACTACAATCAACTGTTAGACTGTACGTCACTACAATCAACTGTTGTTCGATCGTACATTAACACAATCAACTGTTAGTACGTCACTACAATCAACTGTTATTATATCGTACTTCACTACAATCAACTTGTTTTAGATCGTACTTCACTACAATCAACTGTTGTTATATCGTACTTCACTACAGTCAACAGTTGTTAGATCGTACTTCACTACAATCAACTTGTTAGATTGTACTTCACTACAATCAACTGTTAGATCGTACTTCACTACAATCAACTGTTGTTAGTTCCTACATCACTACAATCAACTGTTAGATCGTACGTCTCTATAATCAACTGTTGCTAGATCGTATCACTACAATCAACTGTTGTTCGATCGTACATCAATACAATCAACTGTTCGATCGTACTTCACTACAATCAACTGTTCGTAGATCGTACTTCAATACAATCAACTGTTAGATCGTACATCAATAGAACCAGCTGTTAGATCGTACATCAATACAATCAACTGTTGTTAGATCATACATCAATACAATCAACTGTTAGATCGTACATCAGTACAACCAACTGTTGTTAGATCGTACATCAATACAATAAACTGTTGTTAGATCGTACGTCACCACAACCAACTGTTGTTAGATAGCACATCAATACAATCAACTGTTGTTAGATCGCACATCACTACAATCAACTGTTGTTAGATAGCATATCACTATAATCAACTGCAGTTACGATCGTATATCACTACTATCAACTGTACTGAGATCGTAAGTCACTACAAGCGCCAGAGCCTCGTGGATAAAGCCGTACTCGGTTATTCTCTACATATAATTTCACTAGTATGAATGTTCTGCTAGTGAGCAGTGTTCAGGAGCGTATGCAGAGATGTTAGTGGGGTGACGTCTTGACTATGGCCAGTGAAGTTTATTGGGGGGGGGGGGGGGTCAAATAATGATAACGAGTGGTGTGTGTGTGTGTGTTTCGATTCCAACCTCCCTCCCCACCCAATCCATGCACACACGCCTGACATTGTTTAAGAATGGTAGCGAACTCAGGACAGTCTCTTTAGTTCTGCTCTTCTTACACGCTAGTCAGAAAGGACATAGAAAGTGTGGTGTGCTTTTATGTCCGAAAGTGATTACATTACTCTATATATAGTTGGTATTCAAAACTTGTTGCACCATGTTTCAACCGTTTCTCAACCGAAATAGTGCAACAAATGGACACAAAACAAAAATGTATAACCTACCGTACACACTAAATCCCGATTGAAGTACTTGCGTCCTTATTGACAAAATAAATCTTCCAACGACAACATTTAAAACTCTTTCTGCCATTTTAAATTTGCTAAATAGAGGGAAGCAACTCGCCCTGCACATTAAGAAAAGTATTGACTTAATGTACTCACCGCACTACCTACAGGCGAGACAGAAAAACTTACCCTTGGTTCCTTTGATATATTCACCGACATCTGTATTTTTCTCCTCCGTATCCAGGACAACCAATCTGGCACTTGTTTGGCTGCAACTTCTGCGTGCGTCATCAAGCGATTTTCTCTTGACGAACAATTTGATGCATAGGTTTGACCGGTTCAGCCGCATGTATCCCTCCTCGAGTATGCAGCCAGCTGCAAATATAGTTCTGATTAATATTCAGATTTCCAATTAAAACTTCTTTTACCAGCATGAAGGCGCAAATCACTCATAAAACAAATTATTATGCAAATATAGTTCTCAGCAATATTCATATTTCTAATTAATATTCAGTGTTTACTAGTATGCGACACCAATCATTCAATATGCAAATGTAGTTCTCAGCAATATTCATATTTCTAATTAATATTCAGTGTTTACTAGTATGCGGCACCAATCATTCTTAAAACAAATTAATATGCAAATGTCGTTCTAATTAATATTCACACTTCTCATTAATATTAAGTTTTTACCAGCAAGAGGCACCAGTCACTCTTAAAACAAATTAATATGCAGATATTGTTCTCATTAATATTCGGCTTTTACCAGCATGAGACAACAATCACTCTTAAAACAAATTAATATGCATATATATATATATATATATATATATAATATTCTGTTAAATTAATAAATTACAACACCAATCACTGTTATAACAATGAAATGTGCGGTCTCTAAGTCAACATCTTATATCATCATCTACTGACAAAACATACCAACGTAACTACACGTTTAATAAACAGTCCATGGGCCAGAGAAGGTTACTGATATGATCGAGAGGTAGGATCGACTAAACTTTAGAGTGTGATAGCAGGTGAGATATCGAGCGCAATCATTTTGATGACAGAGTCTCTTATTTTCCCAAATTTACAGACATAAATTTTCGGGTCTAGGTATATTACTACCGACAGTGTTGTACTGATTATGTGAAGACCTATTGAAGACCTATTGTCCTAATGTTAAATGGAAACAAGTGAAATAAGTGTCTTCCATTTGTAGGGGCGGGACGTTGCCCAGTGATAAAAGGCTCGCTTTACACGCGGTTTGTCTAGGATTGATCCCCGTCGATAGACCTATCGGGCTATTTCTCGTTCCAGCAAATGCTTCACAACTGGTGTAACAAAGATGGTCTGTGGGATGGTGCATATAAAAGATCCCTTTCTGCTAATCGAAACAGGCCCGTAGCATGGTGGACATTATTGGGGGGGGGGGGGGGGGCAACTGAACAAGCGCCGAAGGCACGATTTTTTTTTTTTTTTTTTTTTTTTGGGGGGGGGGGGGGGGGGGGGGGGGGGACATGATTCAAAGGTTATTTGCCCGTTACTGTAACTCTCACCGTTAATCTCGCTATAACTTTTACATTCAGTCGAGATGTTCCATAACTGGTGTAATAAAGGCCGTGGTGTGTACTATCCAATTCCTTTTTGTGGGATACTACATATAAAAGACGCTATATAACCAAACTTAAAATGTTTTGGAAGCGTCGTTAAATAAAACATTCCTTTCTTTCTTTCCTTTGATAAACACGCAATTACGTCAGTTCTAGAGGGGACTCGAGATAAGGGGGCATGCTTGCGCTGAAAATAATAATTTAAAAAAATGATGTTCTAAGGTGCTTATTTCCTGCTTTTTACAAATAAAATTCACCATGGCAAATGCTGGTAAAAACCAATATTTTAAATATGTAAAGCTAACATATACTGTAATTGATGAATATAAGTCAAAAACAAACTCAGGTCTAAATCCAGGAAGTGCAAGTGCCCCCTCCCATGTCCCCCGCTGCGCATGCCCCTGAAGGAGGTAGGTGGGTGGCGTGGGTGATCGCATAGAATAGAGTAGATTACACAACAGTGTGCAAAAAATTAGCGATATGCGGATGAACATGAGCGGGGTAGAGGTAGTCGCACCGACTTCTCGCTTGCTATCGAATCGTACAGTGAGAATGCGTAAATCGGAACGACATTAGTCTTATACGTTGGAATCGTATCGATTAGGACATGTCCTATTACTCACGACAAATCGTAACCTTTCAGCCAATCAAATCACATTAAAGTTCAACCGTTCAGTTTTTTCACCTTGTGTTTTTTTAGTTGGTTTATTAAGTTAACATGTCAATATCCATAAAACATACAGTCCAGTAGAAATATGTCAAAAATGGCTTAATCTAGAACACATTCCAATAGATTTTCTATGATTGCTTCAGGTAGGTGTTCACTCTGAATATCCACACCAAGTTAGGACAAAATCTGGCCACCGGAAGTGCCCTAATTTGCATAAATTCAAAATGGCCGTCAGCAAAAGCTCTGGGGGCCATTATCTCCTAAACGTTCCATCCTAGACCCCATAAATGTATTACTGGCAGATAGGAAAGTGACACCAATGAACACAAATCTGCCTTCAGAATATTTGTGTGACATCACAAACATCAGATATGACGTAATTGACCCAAATTATGTAATATTTACGTACAAATCACCATTACAAGGCAAGTATTACCGTTACTCAAACTGTGGCTTGGAAACTTGAACCTTGGTGTACAGGTTACCGTATACATCTCTAGACTGAAAATTAGTGCAATTGGTTATACACTTTGACATGTAGATGCGCATTGTGATAACCGTCTTTTGGCCATATCCTGGACGCTGCAAGTCCTAATGCGGACACTTAAGTCAACTGGAGGATTAACGTGTGGTCGCAGAATGGAGGAGACTTAGAGGACGTGATGGCTGCTAGCTCTGCCAGCATGTGCATCTATCAATGAGGGCATGCAGAATCTCACTGGGGCCCATTATTGCACCAGCGATCAGCACAAATAAATGTCACAATCAAGGATATCCCGTGACTGCAAAGATACAGATTCTGTCATCAAGTTCCTTCAACAGTCGGACCACCTTAGGAACATAGCAACTGGAATGATCACAGACAAGTCAACTAATCCACGTAGAACTGTTGATGTTGGTACAGCAATTCTTCATAAGATGACCGGTCAAAATATCTTCGAATATTCCTTTAAAAGAGCAGACACAGCCAGAATAATGGGACAAAAAGTTGTCTCAACAGAGATGAAACTATTGCTGTCCCAGTAGATCCTCAGCTCCTCTTCCAACGCCTTCTTCTTGTGGCTAATGGAAACCCTGACGATGATTTAAAGGACTTGTTTAAATATGAACCTGGAAGTCATCCAACATCTCTGTTTGATGCGCATGGACATCTTCGAGAGGCGAACAAGCCAAAACTTGCAGATGCTCTTGAGAGTTGTGTGCCAGCAGCAGTAGTGGGTGACATACCACCTACTAATACCCCTATATACCATGCTTTGGATGGAGAGTCACTCCACAGACTCCCTTCAAACAAAGACGACACCTATGAGGACATTTGTAAGCAGTATGTTAGTCGTGTCAAAGGGAATTACGATAATCCTATCATAGTTTTTGATGTGTACTCACAAGGTCCATCCACCAAAGATGTCACCCATGAAAGGAGAACAAAGGGAAAAGTTGGTCCACCGGTTTCATTCTCTCCAAAAATGATCCCGAGGCCAAAAAAAAGAGGAAAATTGGAATGACAAAGGTATCAAGACTTTAACTGCAGCTGGCGATGCTGATGTTTTGGTAGTGAAAACCGCTGTTAAGTATTCTACTTCTGCCTGCACCCACCTAATAGGCGAAGATACAGATCTACTTGTGCTGCCCTGTTTGTACTGCAGTGATAATAGCAAGGGGCTGGTCTTTCGATCAGAAAGAAATCTGGGGAGAAGGAAGTAAAAAGGAGAATTTGGGATATTGTGCACCTCGGACAGCAGTTAGGAGAGGAGCTGTGCAGCCTACTGCCAGTAATCCATGCCACTGGAGGATGTGACACAACATCCAGGATATTTGGGATGGGGAAAGGAGCACCTGTTAAGAAATGTAAAAATGCTGAGTTCAAGACATTTCTGAATATTCTGACTCGAGAGGGGCTTGAGGCAACTGAGGTGAAACAGATAGGAGAACGAGTTCTTATCTTGTTATTTGGTGGGAAGACAGGAGAAACACTTGATGAACTGAGAGCCAGAAAGTTTTCAGAAAAGGTGGCCACCAGTCCGAAGTGTGTTCAAGTCCAGACCTTGCCTCCGACATCAGTCGAGACGAGGTATTACTCACAAAGGGTTTATTTTCAAGCCCAGGTTTGGATGGGTTCAGAGGTCCTAAATCCAACGGATTGGGGCTGGCAGTTGTCAGATAGTCGTCTGCTACCCAGAAAGATGGATTTGCTGCCTGCACTGGAGTATCTCTTGAAAATCATTCGTTGCCAGTACAAGGGAGACTGTGATACTCTACGCTGCTCTTGCTTATTTTCCAATTCGTGCACAGGCTGCAAAGGTTCTTCGTGCAGTAATGCTGCTTATGCTGCTCTTGGCGCCGACCATGAAGAAGCAGAGCGAGTGTTTTAAGAGGTCTGGAAAAATATAACCATATATGACAACCCTTTTACCCTGCCTCTGAGAATGGATCGGCATTGCATAATATGACTCAAATGTATGAAAGTCCTTGTGTTATAACCTGTAAATGTTTGACCATAATAGCATTGAGATAAGAGACGATCTGAACATGGGCAGGAAAGAAACTTAATCCAAGTTCATACGTTCCATGTAATGGTGATATTGTGTCGGCATACATTACGCAATTCATGTCAATTACATCATATTTTGTGTCTGTGATGTCATACAAACATTTTGAAGGCATATTTTAGTTCCTTAGGTTGGTTGGTTGTAAATTTTTACATGCTTATATGCCACTAGAGCTTCAAGCATGTCTGCCCCGGGGCCGAGTCCTGGATAGCCAGGGGTCTGCTCCGGGCCAGAAATTTAATGGGCAATTTTGATATTTATTCAAAATATAAAATACTTATGGGGACACTTTACAAAAATAAATAAATTTTATTTGGTGTATATCCAAAACTTTAATATAATTATATACAATATAAAATAAAACCTACTAATTAAACACCAATTTTTGAGCAGGCAGCCAAAATATTATCTCAAACTCTAGGTCATTAATTATTTAAGCCCTTTCTGGGGAGGATTGGTGATTGGGTAGCCCAAGGGTCACAGGAAGTACTCATTTAATTTTAATTTATTATATTCACCGTAGGAGTGCCGAAGTTATTGGTAACTAAAGCGTGGCCGGATGGGGGGGGGGGGGGGGAAGGGACAACCAATAGCCCAAACCTTATGGGAGGGGGAAGGCGGGGAGGGGGCCAGCCCCCAGACACACCTATCTATCCCTACCACCTAAACCGCCTACGCCTAGGCGCCTGTCTCTATCCTCCGGTGGCACGCCCCCCCCCCCGACCCCCACCCAGCAAGTCCCCCCCACCCCGCCCAGCCGTTGTGCCCTCCAAAATCGGCACCCCCCATTTATTTAGATGTGCAGTCCCTAGGAGAGGGACAAAATTAAATTAACATTGGAATTTTAAATTCTGTAAATACTTTACGTTTCTTATCTTTATCAGTTATTTTTGGAAGCAAGGACTCTTGGATAGCAACAATATCAATAGATTTATTTAAGTCTAAAAAATGTTTAAGTTCTGTGCCATTAGCCCTAAGTCCTCTGGCGTTCCACTGAAAGATAGTGAGTCCCTTTTCTTTATACAGTATACCATTATTAGTATTATTTTTATTATTATTTAAGCTATTATTACGTATTACCATGGTGAAGGGTCGGAGCAACTCTAGTTATAGACTTATAGCTAACAATTTAGTCTACACTATCATTACTCCTAGACTCCACCACAATAAGGTCCTTGGCCCCATACCAAGAGACACTACGTTTCTCAATGGCATCGGGGTCAATTTTAAGAGCTAGATGTTCATTAAGTACCTCACAGGCATCCCTGGACGCCATAATGACGTCGTCGAGAAAGAATTTTTTATGCGGGACCTTTTCTAACGCTCTAGTCAAAAACAAACCAGATAGTACCCTAACTAAATCTAGAGCTGTAATATTCTGTTCGATATTCCTCAACTTGGTCCCTGAGGTGACGCCGGCATAAGATTGTGACTGAAAATTTATTGTATTACTGTCTTTGACTGATGACTCAGTCTTATTAGGGTATTTTGCGCCAGCCGCCACAGCCGGGGGACGGGGAACACTTGTCATACTCCCCTGAGGGCGACCAGTCCGTGGAGCTCGGTCCGCCATGACGCGGACCGCCCTCAGATAGTCTGGGCAGTCCTTAAAGTGAGTAACGTGAGGCCCCCTACAATTGGCGCACGAAACAGGTTTCGCGCAAGGACTGTCTGGGGACCTTCTAGGATGTGCGGTACCGCACCTGAAACAGACCGGATACTCCCTGGTCGACCTACACTTTTTGACTGTGTGACCCCACCTCTGGCACCTGGCGCATTTAACAGGTTTAGGTATGAACTGGTGGAGGCCATGTCTCTCCCCTCTTACCCTGATGAACTGTACCCCGGGGGGGGGGGGGGCAGGATAGCAGGACATCCAAAAACCCAATAGCCCATACCGTGATATTTTTTATGGCCGCCTGGAGGAGACCAACCCCTTGTGTCCCTCTATAATCAATCTTAACTATCCTACGGAGAGAGGGGGGGGGGGAGGGGGCAGATGAAACATGACTAGGCACAGGCTCGGATCCTTCCTGACGGCTGGACCCTCCCCTTACAACCTCCCTAAAAGGTTCTTCCATCTCCTCTATAGAAGGGGTGGATTGGATCTGTGTTGCCCCACCCCCCTCTCTAGTTGCTTTTACTTGTCTATAAAATTGCTGTGGCAGCTGTGACCCCCCGGGGGCACCCCCACCCTGGGCTCGAGGGGGGGGGGGGAATGGTCTACCTCCATTTCCAATACATTTAGCTTAACTGGTAGGCTCGTATTTAATTTAGTAGATTTAAGCTGTACCCCCCTTTTAGCCCTTGTACGTTTGGCTGCTGGGGGGGCAAGAGTATTTTTACATTTCAAAAATTCTTCATCTCCCGGTGAGTTATAGTTTGAACTAGGGGAGTTGGCGTACCGGCGTTTCCTCTTTTGGGTCACAGCCGTAAAGTCGTCCCCGGGGGTCTCCTGTACATGTATAGTTGCTACTTGATTATTCCAGAAACCCACTGCGACCGGTGGTGTATCAACTCCCTTACTAACTGGAATATCGATCTGCCGGCCTGCATTTGCAGTAACACACACTGCCTCGCCAGCAGTCGATACGGAGTTCACCGATGAGCGCTTCGTGGGTTCCCGGATACCGACACCGATCTTAACACATGTCCGATTTCAATGCGTTCGGTACGATGACATTCCGATCTCCTGCGAGCTATGCGTTCGATACGATGTCAGATCGTACTGAAGTATAAACCAGCCTTTATTGTTTAACTAACTTGAATAAAATAACATCGGTAGGTATATTAATGCCATGGATGCGTCATACATTAGTGGTGGCAAAATTTTATTTAGTCTTGTTTTTGTACTATTGTAGCGTTCTTCTGTTATATATTCATGTTTTGATCCACGGTGAAAAATTGCATACATCGCCATAGAACCGATGCCCTGCCCCGTAGGAACATGATATTTAAAATACCTTTAAAATTAATACATAAACTCCGCAAGTATGAAAATTAAAGATGTTTTTTTTTTCTTCATATATGGCTTCACTTTACTTGACATTTCCATTGGTCGGCTGTTGACAAGAGACACATGGCTTTGTAATGGCACAAAACTAGACAGAACGGAGTTCAGGTTGAAATGTGTGATAAAGATATTTAATTCTAACAATGTAAAATGTAATAAGAATTAGTTGCTTAAAAACAAATTTGAGTGAATTGAAAAACAAATCCGGATATTTGGCATCAAGTCCGGAATTTACGTAATGAAAATTCCGGAAAGTTGATCGGCCTGAGGTTCGTATCCCAGTACTGACTCCAACGTGCGCCAGTTGATGTAACACCCGTTTATAATGTTCGTGTGTTTGATAGTGAGCGAGATGGTGAACCACTGTAGTATGGTCTGTTCCTACTTCATATGGTTCTTACTGTACCGTACAAGCTACTGAACCATTCGATCATCGAATGACACAAAGACCTATACCTACAATATAGTGTGCTGTACAGACTGCATTATTATTTGGACGAATATTGCACCAGTTTTAATCAATGTGCTTTAGTGGTCTCGCTAAACAAAAACTAACTTTTTTTTTCTTTTTTTTTTTGGCACCAATTTTATGTGTCTTTGGTTGTGACATCAACCCCGGTTCCTGTGAGCTGTAATCGACTTTTTATGTGCACCTTTCCACAGGCAAAACGATACATACCACATTATTTGATATTCGACGTAGAGGGTGGGGAAAGACCCGTGCATCAGCCTGTTTGGTGGACATGTGCTTGAAACGCTGGAATATGTGGCGATCTTTATGGAACGTCAGCTAGCCAATCTTCAAGTAAACAATATGCAAGTCCCTGTGGCTTGAACTGAAAAAGTACGTGATTTTTATAATGCATGCTATTCTCTAAGGATGGGAGGGTACATATGGCCTTTGATGTACCAGTCTTGGGACGTGGTTGGGACTGGAGAGGTCATCGTGGGCCATTAACCGGCTACTCGCCCATCGTTGGTGTGTAGGCTGGCAATAATTACACAAGAGATCAACATGATGCTATGAAATCATAAAAGTTATTGAGGATGAATTTCATAATTTCACGCTTAGATGATAAAAAGGAAACCGTCATAAATCAAAAGTGTTGATTTCCCCAACGTGGCGAAGATTAATTACATACACGTGCAACACGAACGTCTCGTCGGCCTCTGTCTGATTGTTCAAGAGCTGGCGTATCTCCAGTTATGATCACGATCAATTGGGGCTGGATTATGAAGCGATATTCTGTTTCAAAGAGTAAATCTGTTAATTATTTATTTCTAATTACCCGTTATCCGAGGGGCGTCATTCAGCTCCGTCAGCAGAGCGTTCGCATGAGGTGCACTGGTCACATGATCGAACTTTCTCTGTGGACCTTTTTAAGCCCAGCCCCTTATTCCAGCCAATATCCCTTGACTGGTATATCAAAGGCCGTGGTATATGCATAGGCGTACGGGCTCCCATTGTTGGAGGGGGTGGGGGTGGGGGCAGATGCTTTTAAATTAAACGAAATTGCCCGAATCTCTGTAGTTTTAATGCACGAATTATGATTTGCCCCCATCTCGTACGCTTATGGGTCTAGGAAAGTGCCTACATAAAAGATCCCTTGTAGATGATGACAAAATGTAACGGGTTTCAGTTAACAAATGTTTCACCTCTAATGGTCTATCATCAGTTACGCTAAATAACCTACGGTGCTCATGTGGTGTTACAGAAAACGACATGACGAATAACTGTTCAGTGTTTGGCAGGAACTCTGGTTACTTTTTAATAATTACAAGGGCGTATCTAGCGGTTGAGATGGGGGTGGAAGGAAGGGCAGTTTCCTTCAAGAAATGGCTATATGTAAGTTAAAACTAGTTTTGTGTCATCTGTAAGATTGTCATTGTGGGAATACCGTATATACCGGGTATTGCTTGATGTAAAAATGCTGTGCAGGTTTTTGTTGTATTGACGATGTGTGTTAATTATAGGGACTGTATTAAGATTGTAGGCTATAATATTTAGCTTATTATTAATTTTGTTTTGTAATGTAAAGATAATACCTTGAACACTATTTTCCTAAAATTTGCATCCATATAATTTTGTTACTAGTATAAATGCTTTCATCATCTTCATCTTCATCTTCATCATTTTTAACAAGAAATCCTCACGCCACTCATAATTCTTTAAAGGTGACGC
>NC_054699.1:37457821-37496407 GCF_016097555.1 Gigantopelta aegis
GTCTCGGAGGGCACAGTGCTGTACAGTATGTACAATCTGCATTTCAATAGACTAGAATGGTAACTTTCTTTTCTTTAGAGCTATTTGTGGAAGTCGGCGGCAAAAAAATAAATAATAAAAGTGAAAAATACGACTTTTTTTAAAATTTTATTTTACACGCAGCGGTGTACTGAACACTGCCAGAGTACGAACCCGTGAAGTCCCGCAAACTACCTACAACAAAACAGAGAAATGATCTTTATTAATATACACTACAAGTTAAACAGTACGAACCCGTGAAGCCCCCGAAAACTACCTACAACACAACAGAGAAATTATCTTTATTAATATACACTACAAGTTAAACAGTACGAACCCGTGAAGTTCCGCAAACTACCTACAACAAAACAGAGAAATTATCTTTATCATAATACACTGCAGATTAAACAGTACGAACCCGTGAAGTTCCGCAAACTACCTACAACAAAACAGAGAAATGAACTTTATCATAATACACTGTAGATTAAACAGTACGAACCCGTCAAGTCCCGCAAACTGCCTACAACAAAACACAGAACTGACTTTTATCATAATACACTACAGATTAAACAATAAGAACCCGTGAAGTATCGTAAGCAATCTACAAGTAAACTGAAATTATCTTTATTATAATACACTAAACATTAAACAGTACGAACCCGTGAAGTCCCGTAAACTACCTACAACAAAACGGACAAATCATCTGTATCATAATATTATGTATTAACAGTCCGAACATCCAATAGCCGATGATTAATTATCAATGTGTTCTAGAGGTGTCTTTAAACAAAAACAGACTTTAACTGAGAACTATATTGCAGAATTGCAAAACGTGTGACACCTGGTAAACTATGATTACTAAGAAATGTCTTCTAGAGGTGTCGTTAAACAAAAACAGACTTTAACTGAGAACTATATTGCAGAATTGCAAAACGTGTGACACCTGGCAAGCTATGATTACTAAGAAATGTGTTCTAGTGGAATAGTTAAAAGAACGACGATTACAAGAAGACTACGTGTCAGAATGATCAAACGTGTCGCAGTTAGAAACCGATAATGAATTAAACAATATCAAAGCACACTTTAACTTTTCGTCCACAACAGACTTGAGTTTTGCAAGAAAAAATAATCTCACCTATAACAGGATGAGCAATGGCAACCATTGATCCATGTATCAGCTGAATGATTCCAAACGCTTTTCCCATGTTCTCAGTTCCCACGAAGTCGATGAGCACAAGTACATATAGCGACCTGTAGACCCCACTGAAGATTCCCTGGATCACGGCGTAACCCACCATGAGTGTGACGATTCTGCTGGCTTGTCTTCCAGTAGAAGTCTTTTCCTTGCGTGCGATTTCTTATAGAAGCTGACAGGGCGTGAAAGCATGCCGCCCACTATGATGTTGAGGTTTATGGCTCCGAGAATCAGGAACGTGTCCCTGAGAGTGAACTCTTCGAGGAGGTAGTTCACAAATGGCGGGAACACGCCACAGATGGCGAGAGATGTCGCAATACCTCGACGTTTGTTGAAGTATTCGTTAACGAGAATCATCCCCGGACCGTTGATCAGTGCTGGCATGTTTTACTTTTCACTTTCTAATTTTTTTTTTTTTTTACAAAAAACTAAATTAGGCCCGACATGCTTATAGTACTATATGTATTGAGTCTATAATTGATAAAACTGCATTTTCATTTAAAAGGGATTTTTACTGAAAGAGATCATAAGAGTCAGAATGTCACGGCCTGGCTTAAATCGTTACCATGGAATGGCCCGTAACATACATCTACATGTATAGTTATTTTGACATTTTGAGACACAAAACATGTGCTACAAATGGACAAGTCGTGTGTTATTCAAATATGAACAGGACATATAACAGCAATATAAAATCAGTGTAAACGCTTTCTTCTCAATCAGATTCCACGACTTTCCAATTACATTTTCTATCTTTTTCCTCTCTCTCAGAATATTAATATAACCTTTGGCAAAATTTGGAGCACCATTTACTTGGATATTATGGAAAAGTAAATGTGTTACCTGCATTTATTTCTGCATAGCCGATAAATGGGTCACGCAGATTTTCAATTCTCAGAGGCCTGACTGATAGACATTGTGGTAGACCTCCCAGCCCCACACAATATAAATGCTAAGTATACGTAATGCCAGTTTAACCTTCTGACTACCGACGTCACGCCAGTCGACATACTGTACACTGTAAACATGTATACAGTGCATTCCCCAATTCATATTTCCCGCCGTTTTGTACACAACACTCACAGGAAAGACTTGTATAACAGGAAACAGAAGTCAATCCAGCTTCCTGTATCTTTAGGTTTTCTTTTTCGGCAAGTATTTTCACTTGACAACAATGGCGGCACGCCGCGGTCATTTTCAGGGATCGATAGCTGATTGTGACAGCTAATTTAATAATAAATTTGATCGTTTTACCAACAACGAAAATCACCAAATATTGGGATATGAATCGTAGTTCTTTTTTTATTTTTAATTCTGGTCAGAAAACCACTGTTATCAGGAATAATGGACATAAATACTGGACAGCTGGCCACAAATGCCAATAAGTAAATACGACTTTTCAACATTAACTGATCTAAAATATCATTAAAATTATAGAAACCCAAGAAAATAATACTTACTGATTCAAATATGAACTTTATTTTATGTATTGCTAAAGATCAAGAAGTCCTAAGTCAAGAAGCGTCCTATTTTACGTACGGCCTGTTTATTACGAATCTGTGTGCGCGTGAACTTTGACAACACAATAATTCTGAACCAGAAAGTACTTGCTACCGATAAAGAAAAACAATTGAGGAAAAAACAGGTAAAAAGTTATTTTTATACAAAATACATTATTACACGATCGTTATTTTAAATAGTAGCATTGATTAAAATCATATACTATATTGATACCTACCTGCATCTAAATAATCAGCACTTGTCAACAGCGAAAGAATCCTGTCGCTGTCACGTCTGCTTTCATCTTTGGATCAGGTCACGTGACGTACGTATTCTTTCAACAAAAACGAATTATGGAAGCCCATCTTACCTATAGGACGCTTTTCGATCCAGGCCTTGGAATGTACACATTCAACTGTGGCATGTGTTTTATCTAACGACGGAATACACTTGTATGGTCATAAGCATTTTATTAATTGATATTTGTACTTAATTGAATCAGGTCATAGATCAAATAATCAAATTGATCGTGCGATTACAGTGTGTGTGCGTTGTAGCCATTTTCCCGTTAATAGGACGATTCACGATCCTTCGAGGATATGTATAAAACATTTAAGTGAATATATGTGAGTAAAAATTATAAACTTGTACTCGCTCAACGTGGTTTTTGTCAAAAATGAATCCAGTATTCTAAATGTTAAAGACTACTAAGAATACAAGTGATAAAGACCTTTTTGAAGACCCTTCCATTGGGCTGTAGTTTGTCTTCCTCCTTCAGCAACTCACGGGTGCCCAGACACGGCTCAATCGCCGACAGTCGCACCGCACGCTCAAACAGGTCGTCCAGTGTGCGGCATTCTGGGAACAGAGTTGTGATGAGCTGACCTTTAACCTCCACAGACCGATAGGCGACGCTCTGCCCGTCTGCTACACGAACAGCCTACAGTTTCAAGCATATCATTGTCAAGTTTTAGCACTGACATACACAAATGCATGTCTTTTCTTAAACAATCAACACTAAAATCAAATGTGTAGAGCCTAAATATTTATTTGAAGTTAGAATAATTCCACTATATTTGTTCATAAATGACAGATGTTCATATATTATGTTCTGTATCTATAGCAAGCGTAACATACATGAGTGACCAGAGTTCTTTGCAATTTCTATAGTATGCAACTCTAGTGACAGCATATAAAAATGTGGCATATTATAGAAATACACGAATCCCATGCTTCCGTCCATTTTCCGAGATTGTGGAAAATCATCCCGTCTACAGGGCTCAACATGTAAACTATTATCTCGTTATTGTTTTCAAAACAGCAAAACAGAAACAAATTGGTCTTTTAGGAAATAAGACAGCATGAGGTAAGTGTATCCGCAGGCATTTACACAAATGTAATATTTTGGAGCTAATCAGATTTCAAAAAAGGATATCGCACACAGAGAACCCGACTTGTTTGGTGTCAAAGGTCACTGCTATTTTTAGAAAAACAACAGGCCATATTGTACTTGCTATTTCAAGCCATGAGCCACCAACCTTTGTGCGTCTCGACTGTTTGAGGACTTTGTCCGGCCGGTAGATGAAATAGCACGGGATATACGAGATTACGTCCACAACAAAACACACAGCCTTCAACAAGCCAACCACTGCAGATATCCACACTTCCGTCATTCTCGTGTTGCGTTGTCGTCAGCAAGATCAAACATCAGTCAGAAGAAATCTGGAAAACACATGAAATCATTGTGCCCTGTTGCCAATATATATATTAATTATGTTGAAAATTAATATGCAGATCTGTGGATAAACCTATATAGAAATAAAATATACATATGATTTGAACATGTATGTACACCATCATATACAATGGTATCCATATGTATGATGTATACAGTCAGTCAGTGTGTGTGAGAGACAGAGACAGACAGAGAGAGAGAGAGAGAGAGAGAGAGAGAGAGAGAGAGAGAGAGAGAGAGAGAGAGAGAGAGAGAGAGAGAGAGAGAGAGAGAGAGACAGATGGGGGATGAAAGAAAGAGAGGGAAGGAGAGAGAGAGAGAGAGAGAGATGGGGGATGAAAGAAAGAGAGGGAAGGAGGAGAGAGAGACCGACAGACAGATCGAAAATGAGAAAGAAACACACACAAACATGCATACATGTGTGTATGTATATGTAGATATACAAAGAATTCATTTGCACACAAATATACACCTATTTCCAAATTTTGAAGTCAGCCATGAAGACACACTGCAATTATGGTAGGAATAGAACAACATAAGAAAAAGCAATCTAGTTGTGCCTATTGAACACCATGTTAATACTGTTAATAAGTCTTTTTCCCTTCCCAGTCACCGAACAGAGTTTAGGAACTCGATCAGCAGCGTCTGATTTCGGCAGGTGATTGACGGTACTTGTGCCCGGGTGGATATCTGTCCAGTGGTGGGATGTTGTGTGGTTGACATTCACCCAGGTCTCATCTTGATACACTATTAAATACCCCTGTTCTCGTAAACTGGATATTTCATGGAGATAGGACAGTCTCCTGTCTGAATTATTGGCGTCCTCAAAAATCACTTTTCCGGTTGTAGACATATGTTGGTATTTAAAATCGAGGTCATGGAGTGTTCTTCGTAAAGTTGATATGGATATGTTGATTCCACATTTCTCCCTTAAAGCCACGTTAATCTTATGTAATGTAGGTAATTCGCCCTCTCTATAAAATCTGTATACTCGTCGTCTAATAACATCTTTATCAAATAAATCGATGAGTTTTCGGTCGCGTTTTTTAACAGTGATTTCTGTGCTTGGATTCGTAGAGCTTAGATTTTTCACAGTTCTTTTTACTGTTGAAACCGAAACTTTAAGTGCAGCGGCAACTCGATGGACAATTCGATAAGAAGCATACCTAGGTCTACCGCGCTGATATTCATCTTCAAAATAATCGAAAACGTTCTTAATACACGATTTTACATCAACTGAAGTGTTTTTGAATTTACCCATATTTTTCCTCAAATAACAATAACAAGAATGTCGACTAATACATTTTCAATGAATTTATATACCCTACCTAACTTGTATTTTACGTGGTTTACACATTGCTACAATAGCACGTGCAGTCATAGATCGAAATAATGATGTTATTGACCAAGCAATGCTATCGTATTTTGAACATTCAGGGCTGTGTCTGCGGGATGAAAAAGTGGTTGAACCCATACGAGTCCGAACAATAGCCCTTTGGTTTTTCGCATTACAAATGTAACACTCCATTCCCAAACCCCAGCCCCTAGCACCACCCTAAATACTACTATATATATATATATATATATATATATATATATATATATATATATATATATATATATATATATATGTATGAGTTCCCAATTTAGAGGCAAATTAAATAACATTTTTTTATTATTATTTGATGTTGATGGCCTTTGACATTTTATCCCCCCCCCCCCCCTGGTCTTCTGGGTCCGGCCCTGCATTAAATTTATTTATAAATTTGGAAAGCACATTCCTGCGGTGTGTGAGGTGATTTGTGTTTATTACTGTGCTACACCTCAGTTGTGTTAGTTTAGGTATGGTATGCTAATATATAATTGATATAATAAAATAAAAATACATAATACATTAGCTAAATTTATTAAATATAATGCACCTACAAGAAAGGGTTACATGTTCTGTTTGTTTACATCTATGTTTAACGGAAAGATTAGACAATGCTGTTACACACTGCAAAACAATAATAACCTTGATTTAGTGAAACAAGCTATAATGGCCTTCACGTAGCCTCAGATCCCAATGTTTTGATATGCAAATGACCGTAGTTATTTATAGGTGAAATAACGTGCATTCAAACGACACAGAGATTTTTAAAAAGTGGAATTAAGTCAACTTCGTGCATTTTGCATCATGATTTGTATATAAAACCTGTCGGGGTTTGGGTTTGTTTTCATGTAAATGCAAAGAAAACAAATGTCGAATAGGAAATAAACGTAACATTTGCAAAAAACTTTGGGTCTAAATAATTGAACAGGATAATAGTAGTATGTATGCGTGAATAAACGTCCTGTAATCGTGAAGTTTGCAAGTTTTAATTTCTTAACGTTTACTAGTCATGACGTAACCAGTTTGCATAAATTCAAATTTGCGTAACCGACACGCGAACAGAACGGCGGTTCGCGTCAAATAGTGCGCCCTGTTTAAGCACATACAAATATACTTTTATTGCCAATTTACTTATGTTTTATGGGTTTTAATGACAGTTTTGTTTGAAAAAAATATTTTTGTAAGCCAGGACGTGGCATTTGTTTTTTGGTAATATTTCATTACTGTTATGTCAAATTTAAAAATTAGGTATCAGGACATCATATCTAAAATATACTGCATATGAAAATACTACTTTCCCTTCTTTCATATCATAATTAGTATATTAAATTATTTTTCAAAATATATAATGTCACGACCTGGCTGATGTGACATATAAAAGTTAGTTTTATTTAAAAACTATTTTTCAGAAATAAAAATCCTTTTTATTTCTCCTTCTTCTCAATGTTCCAAGTATAAATAAAAGGTATAATGATGACTGGTTGTATTAAATGATTAAAATAACCACCTCAAACTTTAAGCCAGAACGTGACATTCAAGATGGCATGCTAAATTGAGTAAAGATTCAAAATATATTAAATCTCTCTATATAGAGAAATTGGCAAAACTGACTAGATAATGCACATGCACCTAAAAGAAATTACTTTTATTTTCAACATTTTTGCTTTCACCATCAAGAATCAGAAATGGAGAAACTGGACGTTCAGGGGAGCATGTTCGAATATTTACAATGGATTTATGTAGATCTATACAAAAATACTATTATCAATAAATCCAAGCTTCTACATTTTGACCAAACAATGAATTATTGATAATCCACCAATTCAAAGAATATTGTATTTATACCAAATGTTCCATTTTGTGAATCAAAACTCGTGTACACATAAAATAAATATTGTGTCAAAGAATTGTTCAAATACAATGTGCTGCTAGAATCTTAAGTTTATTCCTTGGTAGATACAGGTATCCAAACATGAATTGGAATATATAAACCAACATTTCTCCAGTGAAGGATGCATGCAATTGATAAAGATATATGTGGAAGATAAAACTTGGGGGAATTCAAATCAATTGTGTCATTGAGATTTTTGCTATTGTCATCCATCAACAGTTTATATTAATATACATTGTTGATAGTTTGGCCTGTCAGATAATGATGAACAGAAAGAAGAAACTGTCCAAAAACTATAATTTCAGTACTGACTGGGGTTCATATTTTTAATTCCAATTAAATCAGATGATCATGAAAATACCAACAAAAGGCAAAATATAATAATAATTATATTAATTCTAAAATATATGGTAAATTGTTTGTAAACAAGAATTCTACAGAATTAAATGTCTGGCCTACCATTAACTTATTCAGTATCACTGATAGTGCATCTGTAGATATCTATCTCAATGCATGTTAAACATATTTTTAAAACATTAAACAAATTTAACTTCCAAAAATTAAATTAAAATTTTAAAATAATAAAGCTGAAAAACAAATTTTTATGTGCACTGAGGTGAACATTCATACATATAACTATAAATGAAGCTTTACTGATGCAGGACATATAATTTATGAGAAATGTATCTACATTTGTACAATCAATGTTGAGCTAAATGCAAAAGTTGATGCTGCAGTCAACGAAAACGTTACACCTATACTTCATCTTTTTAGTTTGTACTAAAATCACCAGACTTAGCAACAACAGGATAAACAATGCTATTGACAGTATGGTCACTGGTTAGAAAAATATATTATATGAATATTGTATGAGAACCTTTTTTTGGCACAATGACAGTTCAATTAATCAGGATTTTTATATTTATGCACTTATTTTGATGATAAAAACACTTAAAATGATTAAATATTGATTTCATAAATTAACAATGTTTCATTAGTAGTATTTGATATACATATAATTTATTAGTTGTATAAGTGAACTGGACAAAAAGTTATGTCCTGGCTCGTCACGTCCCGACACATTTTACTTTTCACTTTATAAGTCTTCTTTTTTTTTTTTTACAAAAACAAAATTAGGCCTGACATGCTTATACTACTATATGTATTGAGTCTATAAATGATAAAACTGCATTTCCATTTAAAAAGGATTTTTAGTGAAGGAGATCATAAGAGTCAGAATGTCACGTCCTGGCTTAAATCATTACCACGGAATGGCCCGACTGTCAAAGCATGCCAATACATAGCCTAACCGGGTTCACGCGAAGGTATCTGTGCAGCTACAGTTAGATTAATTTAGCTTAAAACCCATTTTGCCCGTCACTAGAGCATGTACCATGTATTACGAACATGCACCGTGGTGTGCAAGATTTCATGCCACCATCATGGTTTCGTTACTATGAATAGCATTTTATAGAATTTCTCATTTCCAACAAATCGAAACTGATGTTAATAAATGTTCATTAAATTATATCGAGGTTTAAAATGTTTGACAAATATCATCTACAGATAAATATTATACTTGTTTAAGCCTAAATCTTCCACAAAAGAAGTAAACAAAGATTTGATACAGGTAAACTTTCGTGGGTCGGTAGAATTTAGTACGAACGGACGTAGAAAGAAAGTATTGACTTAATATGCGCCCTGCACTAGGGTCGGGTTAGGACAAACAAACCTAATTTTTATTTTCGCCTGGTAGCACACAAAAAGAATATTTTTGTATTTTGATATGACAAAAGCTATGAAAATTGCTCATCTTAGATTCTCATTTGAATATCATTGCCCATTAACAGTTTTCTCGCTGCTCCATTTAAGTGATGCGGCCCGCCCCGCCATTGCATTTTGCCGCCCTGCTTTCATGTTCTACCGCCCTCCTTTATTTACTGCATCCCTCTTTATTTTTCCGCGCCCGTCTTTATTTTCCCGCACCCTACTGTATTTTCCCGCACCCATCTCCGCTATTTCCAAATGCACACTTTTTTCAACACAAAAAAGAATCGATCAGTCTGCACACTGAACATCAAAGGAAACCAGCCATGAGTGTCTACTACGAAAAACTTCAGTAGTTTACGACAGTTACCGTAACATAATTTAACAGTATTTTTAACAGCCTCTATTTTGTACAATACCTGTGACTTGTGAAAATGTGGTATGTACTATCCTGTCTGTGGGATGGTGCATATAAAAGATCCCTTGCTTCTAATCGAAAAGAGTAGCCCACGAAGTGAAGACAGCGGGTTTCCTCTCTCAATATCTGTATGGTCCTTAACCATATGTCCATAAATAAAATGTGTTGAGTGTGTCCTTAAATAAAACATTTCCTTTGTTTCTTCCGGCTGAAAAAACCCTACTTATTTGGTGCATGTCTTTTGTGTCCACTAACTATCGTCCAATATTTGTCCTCATTTGCAGATTTAATTGGTTGTAACCAATCATTTTTACATTGTCATTTGTTTACATGTATTCAGCAATTCTGTATAAACTATTAGAAACTTTTCATTTTGTGGGCAATATCACCACAATGGAAGTGATGTGGTGTTCATTAAAATCATTTATCTTGGGTGCCAAATAATATATACACCGCCTTTACAAAAACGAAACTACTTTTTATCAGCTGGTGATATCAAAGCGACCAGTTCATTTGATGAAGATGGAAATAAAATGAACAGAATTGTTTTATCCCAAATTAAGGGGATCACTTCATAAAAATCTTTATTGTTTTTCATACATCTTGGAACCTTTATTAAAATAATATTAAAGTGTTGATCGGTTCAACAAAACGAAGGAAGGAAAGAAATGTTTTATTTAACGATGCACTCGAACACATTTGATTTACAGTTATATGGCGTTGGACATATGGTTAAGGACCACACAGATATGAGAGAGGAAACGTGATGTTGCCTCTTCATGGGCTACTCTTTTCGATTAGCAGCAAGGGATCTTTTCTATGCACCATCCAATAGACAGGATATCACATACCACGGCCTTTGATGTACCAGTCGTGGTGCACTGGCTAGAGCGAGAAATATCAATGAAATGAATGCTCGTAAATATCAGACCGACAACATACCCATTCAACTAATGCTACATAAATGATAAAACATGAGTACCAAATACTGAGGTAAAAAAGATACGGAATGTGTCTTTCCACAAAGTCGACAGCACACGATATATGGTAACCAAGCTCCACCCTACGTACGGTCCCAACAGACTATGGTCGACCTTAGTGTAGGGCGCTCATTAAGTCAATACTTTTACTTTCTACTTCCCTTCGGACTAGGGGCGAAACGTCTGACTACCTGCCCCATCAAAAAAACAAAAAACAAACCCAACATGTCTGCCTGTATGAGACATAAATATTGTGGCATGGGGATGAAAGTAATGATTTCATCAGACTCGGGACACTGTTGATTATACACTGCAGAAAAACATGCGCTCTCTTGTTCGTCTACTGTTTTACACGCGTCTCGCACCTACACTAAAATGTACTGGAAGTTTTGACAGAGTCATATAATTTGAATGAACGAAGTTCACCTACGCGCAATTCATTATTCTGTAAACACTAGAAAGTAGAAAACATACTATAAACATAGTTGCATCCAAGTGATAAAAACACTCAATTTTAGAAACACGCGACTCCGATTCATTAATCATTGAATTAATTAAAAACAAACTACAGTCATGACGCACATTAATTAATGAATAAATAAATATATAAATAATACTATTAATAAGTTATTTTTTTGTGTTTTTCTTTATTTACAAAACATTCTCAGTGTGAATGTTGGCGTTTACTATTATTATTTATTATGTTATATTTAAACAATTCAGAATAAAGTATTTATCGATTGCCATGACCGTCACGCATTATTAATGAGCTTCAGGGTTGAACCAGGATTTTGTTACGGTTGTTACGGTTCCTCACAATTCTAAATATGGCAAGTTCTGAATTTGTCGAAGGCAAATGAGCCGAGCTCCCAAATGAGTCCGAAGGTTCTATCACGAAGAATGGCAACAGAACAGTGTCAAATGTTAATTCTTTACAGTAATCACGGGTAAAACGGGTAAAACGGGTATGGTGCCATACCGAAATTTGTTAGCAGAGTTTATTTTTTTAAGTTAACCTTTTGACAAAATTAACAACTTTTATCATTACTGTATGTATATTACTTTCGACTGTGTTTGCATTCAGCACACACACACTGTAAATATTCCATTCCATAGCGTCATACCCCAAAATGTCTTTCTGGCAGAAACACATGCTATAGGATGTCAAACATTTGGTAATTTTCTTAGAGGAAACCTGCTATGTTTTTCAATTAGTAGCAAGGGATTTTTGTATGCACCATCTCACAGACAGGATAGCACATACTACAGCCTTTGATATACCAGTCATGGTGCACTGGCTGGAACAAAAAATAGCCCAATAGGCCCACTGACGGGGATCGATCCCAGACCAACTGCTTTACCACTGGGCTACGTGATTTTCTCACGGAATTTCAAAAAAACAATTCCTGTGCGTGAACTTAGTTTTGAAAATTTTATATATATATATATATATATATTGATTGTGTATTCCCGCCAACCTACCCAGCTGCATTGTCTCAACTTGTACAATTTATGGGCGTGGTGCATTCAACTGTAACAATACACAAGAGTAATACCAAGCCTAAATTATTTAAAGGAAATAACAACAGTCTCTACATCCTGAGTTTCTACCGTTTCCGAAGTAGGCCCTATCCCAAGACGAGGGTCGCGTGACTGCAGCTAATCGATATATTTGTTATATCTCTTGACAACGTGTCTGGGAAATATGGACGTATTCAGAGGCGGATCTTGGAGGGTGGGGTGGGGTTTCAGGGGCCTGCCCCCATAAATTTTGCGACAGTTATAATTTTATTATATATTAATTTTCATTGTTTTACGATCCTCCTCCAAACTTCCCCAAAGTTCCCTTGGCATTCCGCCTCATGTCGTCGTCCCCCCCCCCCCCCCCCTGGATTTTCTGGATCCGCCACTGGTATTGTATATACCATCTGCTTTTATAAAAACATGTCACTGGACATAGCTGTACATGTTAAACAGTTTTGGGGGATGCAGCATTTTAACAACCAACGTAGACTATCGATATCATTATTGTTCGTCAATAATTATTTTTAAAAATGTATGTTTCCGTCAACACGTCTATATCATGATGAAAACAGTTTGTTTTGTTCAATGTTTAAATATCATGATGATGTTTAAAGACTACAGGAAAACGAACAAACTCGTAAAGAATATTGTTAGAACGAATTTTTTGGATCGGCTGATGAAATAAATACTTTCACACTTAGTATTACAAGGGTGTACACGTGGTATAAAATGCTTAAAAGAACTTCTAATAAAAAATTTAAAAGGAATTCCGGATATTTGGTATTAATTCCGAAATTCCGATTACTGCTCAACAATTACGGATTTTGTTTTCGGAAAATTCCTGATAGTAGGCAATCATATTAAAATTAGCTCCACTGGTCTACCAGTAGATCTAACAGCATTGTGTGGACTCCTATGTTCAGGTGACATTTCATCTATAAATAACAACTTAAGGAAGGAACTCTATTTACGTGCCCATATCCAATAAAGGTTCAGGCACGCCTACCACGGGTCCAGCCTCTGACATAGCCAGTGGGTGGTTCCGGGGCAGATAACAACTTAAATATCGACCAATTACACTTTGCCTTTTATTGCGTTATTCGGGAGCATACAATTTCTAAAATATCGGGTGAGACTATTTATGCAATAGGCGAAATTGTTGGTCTATTTCAACATTAAAAAACAGGGGGAAAAGTGCAGTAATAAACTCTGGATTGTATACTAATATAAACAGATTTTATGGCTATACCATCACGTTTTATTTTTTTCGTCTTAAAACAAATTTTATATTGAAATTAGTTTCAGGCATACTTCGTAATTGACCCGAATCATTTCGTATACGCTCGGCATAATCCCGAATGTTTTCAAATTCTTTTCAAATCACTGCATTCCCAGTCTGGAGATCGTCGCGGTAAGACGTGTTTGTGCACACTGCAAGTGCTTTCGCGGCTCGACTAGCCATTGGAACTGATTGAATGCTGGGACGCTTCTCGTTTCGACAGTCTGCACCACCAGGTTGGATTCTTTTTTAGCGAGATTCCTTGCCTTCACGCCATTTCTCCGTCTGACTATGTTGACTTGCTTTTTTCGTGACTCGTATGGCGGCCATTCTGCAGAACGCCACGGTTGTTCGCGTTTAGTCTCTACATGTCCGAGCCTGTCCTAGCAGCACTAGAAGATTGACCGCCCCACTCTAAAAAGAAATAGGAAGCGGGCTCGGCCCCTACTACTCTTTTCTAGACTTTACTTTGTTTTATTGTGATACCATCTCGTATCCTCCGGAGACGGGCCCGTCCGCACCACTATACCAACCTATGACGACTGGACTATACCCTAGTCTGATTCTCTCTCTCGTTCAGACGGATCCGGCTTCTCAAGATCTGTATTTCAGCACAGCACTACACCTTCAACGTCTATTGACTGTCAATCTAGAGGTTTTCTTAACAGGATGCAACCCATCTCGTCCCTACAAGCTGTGCACCCTAACGGCCTTAACGAGGCCACTCACGTGAACATATAGATCGGACTTTAAACTTTTAGACCTTCGTTCAAAACGTTTATGTCGAAATTACTTCTTTTTTTTTTAAATATTATTAAATAGTCCGATCCTCTCTTCTTCCTCTTATTTATTTTTGGACTGTCCTTCTAAAATGCTCCAAATTATATAAATATTCGACCGAGCAGTCAATTCTCTTTATTGTTTCAACTCTACCCCCCCCCCCCCCCCCCCCCCCCCCCCCCCCCCCCATCTTATCTAATTTCGTTTTGACCACCCGATCTAATCTAGCGACCAAATTTAATGAGTAGAATTACGTGACGAGTAACGGGTATAGCCATTGGTTATTAAAATTGATGGTCAAATAATGTACATTCCCGTCTCAATCAGTGCTCCACGACGGTGTATCAAATAATGTGGTATGTGGTGTCCTATTTGTGCAAATTTGCTTGCATATTAAACTCTTTCTGCTAATGAAAAAATGAAGATATGACTGGATAATTAAGACATGCACAACACAGAGAACAATTGGAATCCAGTAGACACATGGGATTCAACTAGAGGACTTTGCAGACAATCTGGCACTGTTGTCCCACAGCCACCAGCAGATGCAGGAGAAAACCACTGAACCGGCAGCCATCTCTTCACAAGTGGGCCTCAACATGCATACAGGAAAGACTAAGGTCCTCAAGGTTAATACAGCCACCAGCAGATGCAGGAGAAAACCACTGAACCGGCAGCCATCTCTTCACAAGTGGGCCTCAACATGCATACAGGAAAGACTAAGGTCCTCAAGGTTAATACAGCCACCAGCAGATGCAGGAGAAAACCACTGAACCGGCAGCCATCTCTTCACAAGTGGGCCTCAACATGCATACAGGAAAGACTAAGGTCCTCAAGATTAATACAGCCACCAGCAGATGCAGGAGAAAACCAGTGAACCGGCAGCCCTCTCTTCACAAGTGGGCCTCAACATGCATACAGGAAAGACTAAGGTCCTCAAGGTTAATACAGCCACCAGCAGATGCAGGAGAAAACCACTGAACCGGCAGCCATCTCTTCACAAGTGGGCCTCAACATGCATACAGGAAAGACTAAGGTCCTCAAGATTAATACAGCCACCAGCAGATGCAGGAGAAAACCACTGAACCGGCAGCCATCTCTTCACAAGTGGGCCTCAACATGCATACAGGAAAGACTAAGGTCCTCAAGATTAATACAGCCACCAGCAGATGCAGGAGAAAACCACTGAACCGGCAGCCATCTCTTCACAAGTGGGCCTCAACATGCATACAGGAAAGACTAAGGTCCTCAAGATTAATACAGCCACCAGCAGATGCAGGAGAAAACCACTGAACCGGCAGCCATCTCTTCACAAGTGGGCCTCAACATGCATACAGGAAAGACTAAGGTCCTCAAGATTAATACAGCCACCAGCAGATGCAGGAGAAAACCACTGAACCGGCAGCCATCTCTTCACAAGTGGGCCTCAACATGCATACAGGAAAGACTAAGGTCCTCAAGATTAATACAGCCACCAGCAGATGCAGGAGAAAACCACTGAACCGGCAGCCATCTCTTCACAAGTGGGCCTCAACATGCATACAGGAAAGACTAAGGTCCTCAAGATTAATACAGCCACCAGCAGATGCAGGAGAAAACCACTGAACCGGCAGCCATCTCTTCACAAGTGGGCCTCAACATGCATACAGGAAAGACTAAGGTCCTCAAGATTAATACAGCCACCAGCAGATGCAGGAGAAAACCACTGAACCGGCAGCCATCTCTTCACAAGTGGGCCTCAACATGCATACAGGAAAAACTGTGCAGATTTAGTTTGTGTTATAAATTGATTATAAAGGCTTTGGATCAGAATGTATTTTTCCAAATATGTGTAGAACTTTCATTAAAACATATTTTGGTAAAAATATTTCTTTTTCTTCCAGCTTTTTGGTTTTAGATTTAATTATCACAAAGATAAATCTCCACATTGAAGATGATTATGTATAGCAGAAGTGTTAGAATAACAGATCTAGGACTGCATTATTTCAATGTTAACAATACATTAGTATGGCACAGCCAAATTTAATGAACCAACATTTCTGATATACATAGAATAAGCTCTGGAGCAATGGTCGCTTATTTCCGTTTTGACTTCTAGTATTTTGGGTGATATATGACATTGTAGATCATATAAACAGGACATTTTCCTTGGTGGTACAATTTGATAATGGTGACCAGATGATTTCTCAACAAAAATAAATAGATCGTTTTTTAAACACACAAGGAATCAGACAAGGAATCAACAGTAGCTATCATTCAGTACCCTCATGAAAAAGACAAAGGAATCCAAAACACCAATATCTTAAGCTTATTACATTTTTACATGATTTTGTATACATATCCATGTATATACAATATAGGACTCAACAAAATTCCCTGATATTTTTCCAGATTCCATTACACCCAAATATAATTCCCTGTATTTTCCCTGAATCAGACAAAAGTATCAAATTACCTGAATTTTCCTTGCAGGGAATTTAAAAAAACCACTATTAGGCCTGTTGATATGCTATGTTGGAGCAAAAACGACAACCCACGATACCCAAGTGATAATTGACAGATTGACAAAAGTTGTACTTTAATTGTTTACATCGGTTTCAGTAAGAGTTTAGCTTTTTAAGCACATAAAAACTTAGTTCACCGAAGTAAACATCCACGGTCCGGTTTATAAAAAAGATTTTGACATCATATAGGTTGAAGGTACCCACGAACAGAAGCCCCTAGTACTAATACTATAGTTACAATTATATAACATAACTATAGCACATTCGGCGATATTGGTTGGGGTTACCTGCGATCTAGATGAACTACTAGACACTTATCTCTCGGAGGGGGGGGGGGGGGGTTGCAGAGGGCATGTGCCTCCGTTTTTTAGCAGAAAGCGATGGTTTTTATATATACATGTATATATATATATATCTACACAGACACACACACACGTGTGTCTGTGCCCCCCCCCCCCACCCCCCCCCCCACCCACCCCCGTCCAATATTTTGGCACCTTCCTACGCCCGTGCCTACACATCCCAAAGATATTTTTACATTTTCCGTAAAGTTACGAAAATTGCCGGAAACGTTACCATAAAAACGCCAACGTTTCTTTGTCGTGACGTCAACAATGCCTTGACGTTTGATGTTTATGTTAAATGGGTGTGCATGGATCTAATACTACCTAACTTCTGTGTTGTTCTGCTGCAATGTTTTGGGGTTTTTTTTTTTACAAGTGTTGAGAAGATATATATGGATAAAGGTAAGTGTTTATTTGTTTGTTTATCAGGTCGGATGGAGACAGAGGTGGGGCGCGAACTCGTTGGCGGGGCCAGGCTTTTTATATCGGGATGGGGAACCCTTTACAATTCAGGGCATTACAAACCCTCGCTGTCTGTAATCATGAGTTGTGTTAGGCTATGGGGCGACAGCAGGCGCATGAAAAGGAAATTATACAGGGGGTCCACAATACCACGGCCTTTGATATACCAATGGGCCCACAGACGGGGATCGATCCCAAACCGACCGCGCATCAAGACAGCGCTTTACCACTGGGCTAACCAATAACGCCGAATGAGCTATATAGTTATGTTACCAGTATGTTATATATATGTAACTATAGTATTAGTACTAGGGGTTTCTGTTTGGGGGTACCTGTGATCAAGATAAACATCGTGGCACGATAGTGATGTCAAAGTGTTTTTAAAAACCCCAACGGACCGTGGATGTTCACCTTGGTGGATTAAGTTTTTAGGTGCTTGAAAAACAAAACTCTTACTGAAAGCTGAAACAATTACAGTACAGCTTTTGTCAATCTGTCCTGCCAGAGTTGTATTAGAAACGATGCATACCAAAAATACTACTATTACTCAGGCACGGCGGAGCAGGGGGGGGGGGGGGGGGGGGCTTGGGGTGGGACTCTAGCCCCTTCAATAATTCTGAATCAAAAATATTATTGGTAGTAAATCTTAAGGCAGAGATGAATTTCACTTCTAAAATGGAGGAAAATGCATTTCAGGACATCTAGTTTTCCCAGTTTTAAGGGGGAGCATACCCCCGAACCCCCTAGAAACTTTGCTTTGCACCATCCCCCCCCCCCCCCCCCCCCCATATCTACATGCTTTCGCCGTTCCTGTTACTAATACATTTTAAATCTCTTATTTGACGGACACCTGTGCAATATTAACATTAGACACAACTGCTGAAATTTGGGCAACTGGAACAGATTAAGGATTCATGTGAATCCAAATACATTATTTTCACTGATTTTCGTGTCTTCAAGCTCTATAGTACATGAAATTGGAGCATCCCTTAATTGGGAAAGTGTGGCTTTTTATCAATTGCCAATAAAGATATTATATTTTGTTGGGTACCCGTCTATGTTGGCATTAAAGGGACACGCCCTAGTTACGGCTAGTTGTTAACCATTACGGCGTTGTTTTTCGCTATTAAACCCATTTTGTCACAAATAAAATTGCACTTTACTTACATTTTATTATTTAGAATACACATTTCCATTCACCTGAAGTGCTTTTTGGTAATCCTGGTAATCCTGATGTTTGTTAAACCACGAAATGCATTTTTTTTATTTCTTAACAAGCCGCGTGCTCTCGAGAAAAAACCGTTAAGCAAGCGAGGTCCAATCTATTTTTAGAGCGAATCTTCCTGTGTAAACGTCACAGACGTTGGTATACCACGTGACCGTTATCATTTTGGTTCGGTTTGTTTTCTCGTGCACGGTTCGCGCAGTCAATATCCGATTTGTTCTCGTTTGCTTGTTGTTCATTTGTGAGATTTTTCTTCACAGTTCGTGAACGTTTTCAGTAAGAATAAAGTTCAGACAAGTAAGTGTCTCAATAGAAAAGTCTTACGATATCTGGAGAGGGGATACAACCAGGACAGAACAGTTGGAACATGTCCAGGAGAGGTGAAAAGAACGCACCCCAAGTCTGTGCGCACTCTGTGAAATTTGTCGTGACGTAGGCATTGTTGTGCTTCGAGCGACATCTACCGGTGACATCAGAATACTAACTTTCAAAATTATTTCAAGCAATTGGGACATGGGGATTCCCATGGTATTTATCAATATAAAACCTGCTTTTTCACTCCAATTGATAAACACGTGATCTAAGTGTGTTACAGGTTTGTAGATTAACCAAATTATAATTTATTTTCGCTGGATGGAACTAGGGCGTGCGGCTTTAAAATCTTCGAATTTGCCCCATGTCGGTCTTGGTGTCCCCTACAGTGATTTTAAATATCATATTAACCAATATATCTTTTCGACTTGGCAAGATGATTGTGTAGGTGCGGACAAGCTTCATTCTGCCAAGCCAGTCCTGGGAGAGTGGCAGTCATCCTACAGGCGGTGCAGTAAGGATGAAGTAGTCTTGTGTCGTGCCCGCATCGGCCATACATATTTGACACATTCATTTATTTTAAAGAAAGACCCTCCTCCTCAGTGTGAACACTGTCAGTGTACACTGACTGTGCGACACATTTTGGTGGAGTGTGATCATCTCAGGCTGACGAGAAATGATATATTTGGCAAGAGAAATGTTTTGCAATCTTTTAAACTCCACCCAGAATTAATTATAAAGTTTTTAAAACACTTTCATTTCTAAACAAGTTTTTAAAATATACTTACATTGATTTATATATTGTATTATACTTTTCCCCACAGCTCCTCACACTGTGGTTTTTTACATAATTATATAAATAATATTTTCATATACTTACCATTTGTGACACCCAATAGCCGATGTGTATTTTTGTGCCGGGGTTTCGTTAAACATTTATTCATTCATTCATTCATTCATTCATTCATTAGACACACTGAACATATATAAATAATAAAACAAAACAAAACAAACCCTCCACAACCCCCTCCCCCCCCCCCCCCCCCAACTATTCAGCAAAGTAAACTTTCATAACATAATTGTTTCAGGTTGTGTTTGAAGCTCGAAACTGTAGCCCTTGGTAATTGAAGTAATGTACAATAAGCATTATTAAAAATATCGTAAATACAATAAATTAAATAAAAAAAGACAAATACAAACATAAAACCAGGCAATAAACTCGACAAAATTATTCAACACCTTACCTGGCCGGGTGTTTCACTTCCAGTTGACCTCAGGCAGACAAAGGTGCATACAAAAAAATCCATGGGCCTACTGATATTAATAAAAGTGCTATAGCCACTACCGCTATATAGAAACATATATTTTATTTCAAATTATTTTCGTGCTCATGTCCAATTAAGGTTCAAGCACGCTGTTCTGGCACACACACCTCAACTATTTGGGCTGTCTGTCCAGGCCAGTGTGTTAGTTGTTAGTGGTTAGTGAGAGAGAAGAGGGTGTAGTGGTTTTACACCTACCCATTGAGTCGATAAAACTCGGTTGCGAACCCAGTACCTACCAGCCTTATGTCCGATAGCTTAAATAATGGTGGTCTGTGCCCAGTTGCTATGAGACGAGGTTACTTATCACGCGATCCAGTACTCCTCGGTCAGATGTACGCGGCTACTAGCGCTTTGTTTGTCGTGTATTTAGTGCCACACTGAGCTATCTGCAATATTTCTGCATAGTTAACATCCCACTTTCCCTTTTCTTTCCTTACTCTCCTCTGAATTCCATTTTATTTCGTTCCAACCTGGCAGCTCCTGTCTTTTAACTTCTTTTGCTGTCCACCTCCACATCTCAGTCACTGAAATGGCGACACGTAATCGTTCTTGTGCCAATCCGTGTAACTTAGTTGTTAGAGATTTGGTGGTCCATTTGCTGAAACCATCAATGTGATATTTAGCTTTCCTAATCCAGTACAGGAGACGAGTGGGGTGTAAGGCAGTCGGTAGAACGCTAGGCTGAGGTGCCATGGCTCGCATGAATGATGATAGATCTCCCCCTTTTGACTCAGTTATTCCTGTCCCATCCAATGCCTGTGACTGGTACACCAAACACAGTGATGTGTACGGTCCTGTCTATGGGAAAGTGCAATTTTATCGAAGGAACAGCCTATATGGTGTAATGCTGTCCACCTTCTTTTCCCTCTCTCCCCCTTCTCCCTTTTCCCCCCTTCTCCCTCTCTCCTGAGAGAGAGAGAGAGAGAGAGAGAGAGAGAGAGAGAGAGAGAGAGAGAGAGAGAGAGAGAGAGAGAGAGAGAGAGAGAGAGAGAGAGAGAGAGAGAGAGAGATGTGAGAAAGGGAGAGAGAGGATACTCCCCTCGTGTCTTGTGTTATCATAATTTATCATCACAATAAATTATGATATCACAAGACAGGAGGGGAGTATTCTGTTTATCATTCATTATCATTCTTTTCATTTGCGACCATTGTAAACATTTCTATAAAACCTATGGAATGATAGCGAGCGCACTAATACACAACTAACACATTTATTTTAATGAAGACAAACAACACACGAACCTTTGGCATATTATTTAGCAGAAAAAAAAAAGTTAACAATATTGTAACTCCATGACACTACTGCCAGTCAACAAGAACAAAACATAACAAAAACACCGTTTGGAATGTTCAGGAACATAAAATTGAAGGAGAATATAAGTTGTTGTCCGTTGGAAGCTACGTGTGATAACTATTTTAACCACTGTCACTGTCTAAGACAGCGGATCTGCGAGGAGCTGTGGTATAAAAATGGTTGTGAACTGTTACGTTGAAACTTCCACCAGAAATATTGCTGAAGCCAAAAACTGATTCAAAGCGAGTGTCAGTCATCGGAATGGAGAAATTATTTGCCATTTGGTGCATCTGTGAATTTTGTTCGATGGGAAGTAACGCATTTGAAAATTTCGATCGACGCAACTCATTCGAACTTTGACACGGTTTAAGGGCTTCACACGTGGCTCGCTGTAATGGCCGTGACCCAGATAAGATGGCCGATATTTGTCGGTGTTGATCCTCATTTATGTGAGACCAGTTGTTAATACTGCTAATATTTTTGTGATCGCTGACTTTTTGTATTTCTGTTGCTTGAATACTGGAATCTATTAGTGTCTGAACAAGGTGTTTGCGAGCACTATGATTAGTGAGTTTTTTTGTGGGACGACAAGTTTGCCGCTTCAGCCATACGCTTCGTGATCGTTTAAAGTTTGTGTACGCCAACCGGACTACGTTTAAACCACTGTGTACCCGGTAGAGGATTTTTTTATTTATTGTAGTACAAGACAGATAGAATAGAGTTTCAGAGGAACAATAATCAAATGGTCGTAAAGACTTGTACAGTATGTAGGCTACGACGTGCGAAACTTTTAGACGTTGCCCACATTTTTGGAGTGACATGACGGAGATCACATGGATTTATCCCGGTGCGAGTTTTGCGTTGGAGCTCGTTAAATTCAAGACACTCCATGCCATTGGTATCTGTTTTTAATTCAATGTCTCCCCAGGCCATGTTTCTGTGTTCATGTGAACCCCTCAAACCAAAATGGACCGTATTGTTAAACCACAATGTATTCACAATAGCGCCCGGAGTAGAAGAACCGAGTTGGCCAGCTTCATACAATTTGTCGACTTCGGAAAACATAATCGTCTGCGATCGGTTTGGTAAGTTTCCTTTCCCCTTTTGTTTAAGTTCCTTTTGTTTTGCCGTCAATACTTGTCGGGCTTCGCTAAATTCAATGCTACGGTTGAGTGAATATCCATAATTGTGTCTTAGTAGGTGTCTGTCTATGGAACTGAAAAAATAACTGATTAAATTCAGTTCAAATTCATCTCCGTACATTTTGCGTATGGCCAGAATTAATTTACACACCAAAATATTTAGCTCTTTAGGTGGGATATCGTATATATATCTGGTTTCATTTTACGTTTGCAGATATTCTTGAAATGGTTTTGTCTTCTAATGTTTTTCTCATTGTATTTTTTTTTTTGTTGTTCATCAATTGTTCTTTCAATATCATGGTTGTCAACATCAACAAACCTTCCACGTCTTGGTGACGTCTGATGACAGCCGGCTGTCAGCGACTGTAGAGGCTGCACTAACCTTAATCTGTGACTTTGCAGATGAAAAATGCGGACAGTTTCATAAAGTTGTACAGTGTACACTCCATTATCTATATAATTTAAAGCAGTTGCAAACCCTGATCTGGCAATGTTTACAATATACACATACACACACATATACACACACACACACACACACACACACACACACACACACACACACACACACATATACACACACACACACACACATATATATATACACACACACACAGACACACACACACACACACACACACACACACACACACACACACACATATATATATATACACACACACATACATTAAATCATCATCCATTAAAGACTTTTATAGGAGATATTCCAGACAATATAATTTTCGATAGCTCTTGCGATATTCTCCTTAGGAAATATCGCGACTAATAATAGTTAGGTCCAGTATAGCACTTCCGTGACCATTCTCTGGCTAACATGCTTTGACGATTGATTTACCTTCTATGGACCTTTTATTAAAAAATTAACCCCCAGGTCCCTCCCAAAAGTTCCGGCATTTTTCGCCAGAAGGCCATATCCAAGATGGCCGCCGGCGCCATTGTGAAAAATTAACTTTTGAACAAGAGCACCTAGAATCATGTATGAAGACACTTTTTCAGGTAAACCGACAACGGGGATCCCGATTCTGACACCAGTTTGACGTTTTGGCATCATTTTGACCCATAAATCCAAGATGGCCGCCGTCCGATAGAGCTAAACCTAACTTTTGAATGGGAAGGAAGACATGGGGTTTGTATGTCAGGAGAACTAATTATATTTCAAGATAAGCTCTTTTTAATAGCCGTACATCGAACAGCTATCAAATGAAACCACTTAAAGCATATCAATAAAAACATTTTACCCTGAAAATGGTACTTTTTGGCCATTTTTTTTACACAAAACACATTTAGAAGTCACCAATCATGCTTTCGTGTTATGTCACACATTGTTATGACATATGACAGAGATGCGATTAGTCTGAATCAGAGCATTCTTCTTCACTTGAGTGATCAGATTCCGATGAATCTCCCCTCCTATGTACATCATCATCTCCCTCCTCCTCATCATCCTCCTTACTCTCGTCGTCCTCGCTCTCTTCAGCTGGCCTTGGTGCTGGTAGATGTGTCGGGAGAGCAGGTGGCGTGTGACGGACAGGGTGACAGCGACCATCCACCAGCTCCCACCCATGTCCGAGTGGCGAGGGGTGGTGCTTTATGGAGGGGTGGCGCACTAGATAGGCTAAGTAGTTGGCACGGAGGCAGTGTTGGCGTAGGCTATCTGCATCTGGAGGTAGACGGATGAATGATTTGTTCTTCATTGTCTTCCACTTCGCCGAACGGGCCTCACCCATGGTGCTACTCTTTTTGTTGCCATAGATGACATGTCGTGTGAACTGGAAGAGCTCCTCTACCACATCCTTCTCAAGGTCGAGGCTATCTCCGCACCGTGAGAGCTGCCGTCACGCCACAGGGCTCTTCGTCATCTGCTCATACACCGACTTCTTACCCTTGCCGTAGAAGACTGAGTTGGTATCACAGCCTGTCTTACAGTGCAGCTGCACTATAGAGTCTGGCATCTCGTCAGTCACCAGGCCACGGCAGAAGTATGTCTCATGCTTTCTCTTGATACAGAGCATACCGGGTAGCTGATGCGAGATGAACGCTGCCGCAACATAGGCATCGGTATCAGCGGCATCAATGACAACAGGACCACTGTAGCCTGACTTGCGCAGAACTGCGTAAGCGGAGAAGAGGATAGTGTCAGCCTCAGACTGATCAAATTGGTACAGTGTGAGGCAACAGAGTAGACAATTTCTGCAGGAAAACTCTGTGCAAGGTCGGTTAGGTAGTTGCATATCACTTTTTGCAGCCGCCCCTTACACAATAGTGTTTTGAACGCTTGGGCCACACACTCTTACGACAACACTATGTTCCAGCAACTCGGGGAGGTCCACAAGTTGACTGACCTCAACCAGGTCGATCACTGCCTTGAAAGCGCTCCATCTCAGCAGCTCTCGCCTTTAGTTCCACCCCGGGCGTCTCCGTGACTGGCCTCTTGTAAAACGTAAAACGTTTTCTCAGAGGGGCGGCTGCATGAAGGGAGATATTCTTACTGAAAACCTGGTCTCGCAAGAAGTTGGTCAAATTTTCCTCTCCCATAGCACGAGCTGAGCTGAAGTCCGCAATGAGCTCATCAGAGGCAGGCATGGCTGATTGTAGGGTGCGGAGGGTGTGTGAGGCCGGGTCAAACGGGAAGGAGTCAAACTCGTGCATGCATGCGACCAGATCCTGCACGCATTGCTCATCGTCTCGCATCCTTTTCGGGCCACATTCCATGTGCTTCCACTTGGCTTCTTTTCGGTTGGCCAGGGCATTGTAAGCCGCCCGAATCTGGGCCACATTGTTCACATTTCTTGAGTGCACCAGTAACTGCTTCTCATTCTGGAGGATGGAAAGCCAGCCAGACTTCATTTTGCTGCCCTTGTTCATGGTACACTCGATCCACATGTTCAAGGCCATGTTGGAGTAGGGGTTCCCTGTGATGGACTGAGCAAAGTCAGTACGAAGGAAGGCGACCTGATCAGCAGGGAGAGCTGTCAGCATCGCCCAGAAGTCAGACAGCCACCTCCCATACCTATTGTTGTCCTACACTACCATCCATGACAGCATGGCATGCAGAGAGTTGACATACTTGTCCCACTTGCTGCTATGCACTGCATGAGTGCGTCTGTCATGGACAGGAAGTCCCTCCAGTAGTCCGCCATGTCACTGGCTTCCACCTGGGTAAAGAAGTTGGCGATGAAGCTCTCGAGGTCAGCATCATCCTCCAGTGCCGCATGAGCAGCTGTGCGGGATTCTTGGGAGAGACTCGTATCTCTCAAAATCTCAAGGTTGTTCCTAGTCTCATCAGCCAGAACGGCCCTCCCCTGCACCAGTCGACTCATTAGCTCCTCATACTTGAGCCTCAAGCAACGAAGCCCTCTTTTGTAATGCTTGCCTTTCAGCGCACGATCGACGGAGCCCTCGGCGATAACTCCTCCCGCCACGAGTACATCTCCGAGCTCACTCCCCTTGTAGCGCTTGTATATAGTGCTCATCATCACACACTGTGTATGGAAGGGGCCAAGAAATGGCACAGTGTCATGGTACTTGTTTGGGTTCTCTGCCTTGAGCAGGGTGATGAGGACGTATACGGGATGATCTCCCACTAAGAAGGCAAAGGGCATACACTTAGTTGTGATGATGGTAGACAGCTTGTCCATAATGAAAAAACAAGCGCCTGGATATCATCAACAGAGTTCATCCAACAACACGTCAAAAGGGATTTGACGTCACTCGCAACATTTGACGTCATTCAGTACCAATATTCCATTAGTTGTCTAACCTCAACAGGGCTAGCATTTTTGTTTACATACTTTCGCTACACTCGGTTGACAATGTTTTTGTAACTTTTTAAGGGCCTGGGGGCGTCCTTGTAACATTTACTACAGTGCGTCGACATACATCGTGTTCAGTGTGCCTGCTTATAATACTATATACATGTGACAATGTCCACTGTTCCATGTGTCCTCCAGTGTGGCGGGCTTTGCGATAAAGCCACCGATGCCATTGCCTCAATTGAGTGGGGAGAAAATCTCAAGAAAAAGGCCCTGTTATGGAGCGGTCTTGGTAAATTCGGAGACGTCCATGCAACTGTCGATTGGGATAAGGGTCACGGTGGACATTGTGTCCATGATACATGCAGGCTGACCTGATGTAATGGCAAGAAACTGGAACAGGCCATCAAAAGACAGAAAAAACGAGATGTTGATGAATGCCAATCTCAGTCTTCGTCTATGACGGGTGTTTGTCCTCCAGATGGGGCTCCCCCTGCCAAGTGGCTGCGATCGAGTCTAGTAGGGCTGATACATGATGAAACAAAATGTGTCTGGTGCTGCAAGATGGAGTCAGCCAAGCATCCAAAATCGAAGCTGTTCCTCATTTCGTACGATCACGCATGGCCAGCTTTCAAGAGCCACACGGTGGTCCTGGAAGACCAGAGCATGTGAGACAGAATCAACTGTTTGATCGATTCTGCAGCTGATGATCCATATGCGCTTGAGATCAGGTATCACCTCAAATGCTGGTTGAAATATGTGCGTAGTTACCATAAAATGAGTGAAGATGAGAAACTCCCACGCATGCACAATGTTACTCCCCGTGAGGCTCAGACTATCTTCTTCGACTACATCAGAACAGTAATCTTTGAGGAACATGAGCTAAGGTCACTGCAGAGCCTCCTCCAAGACTACAGCTCTATCCTTTCTCAGTATGGCTTCCTAACATCCGGGGTCAAGACATCCTATATCAAAGACATCCTGACCCGGGAGTTTGAGAGCATGATCGGTTTCCACTACCACCCTCAGAGGAATCAGAGCGACCTAGTCTATGACACGTCTGGGGGTGGTTCATATGTCGAAGAAGCGCTCTGCTCCATTGGTGTCAGCAGTGAGCAACTGGTGCGCAATGTGGCTGAGCAGCTCAGGGATGACATCAAATTAATCAAAATCATCCCATGGCCTCCGAGGGTCGAGGAGTTAGAGGGGGAGGAAGAGCTATTGCCTCTCATGGTGTTTCTACTATCTGCTTTGCGGGGGAAGAAAGGGGTAGATCTGTCTCCAAGCACACTATCTCTCGCCTCTCTCATCACGCAGTACGTCATAAAACGACCCACCACTACCGCCATCAATGCCACCGTCACCCTTCATGGCATGATTTGCAGCAAGGAGCTTGTCGACTCTTACTACAGGCTGGGCATGGGCATCAGCTACCCGAATGTGCTTCTACTACATGACGTCTGGACAATGCATGAGCTCGAGCGGTGCTGGGTGTGTCCTGATGAGATCGCTGAGAGAGAACCAATCATCAGTATCATTGACAATGATGACTTTCTCAATGACACCTTGACAGGAGCGGGTACCCCACACTGCTGTAACTGGATGTTTGTGCAGCGTGTAGAACGTCTTGTACGCAAGTACGAGGCAAACATCCCAGATGAGCCTGCTTGCATCAAAAACGCCAAGACTGTGTCACAGGCACTGACTGAGAAGGTATCTGAGATGCAGACAGTTACGCCATATAAGACAATTCAGCGTGGTGAGCCTCCCATCCGCCCTATGCCCACTACATTCTCTTCAAGTACAGAGCCTCAGCGCAAGCATTATTCATGCTCTTGCTCACGTGGACATGAATGGTGACCACCTTGATGCAGCTGAGCAGACTATCCCTTCCTACAACGGGTTTCACACTGGCTTGAATATGGAGCTGGGGAAGAGCAAGGCTTATTTTCATATGTCTTACAATCAACTGCCAAACGAGTCGGTTGTGAATGACATTATGGACACGCTGTCTACCATCATCACCACTAAGCGTATACCCTTTGCCTTCTTAGTGGGAGATCATCCCGTATATGTCCTCATCACCCTGCGCAAGGCAGAGAACCCAAACAAGTACCATGACATTGTGCCATTTCTTGGCCCCTTCCATACACAGTGTGTGATGATGAGCACTATATACAAGCGCTACAAGGGGAGTGAGCTCGGAGATGTACTCGTGGCGGGAGGAATTATTGCCGAGGGCTCCATCGATCGTGCGCTGAAAGGCAAGCATTACAAAATGCTTCGTTGCCTGAGGCTCATGTATGAGGCGCTAATGAGTCAACTGGTGCAGGGGAGGCCCAACCTGGCTGATGAGACTAGCGAGAACCTTGAGATTTTGAGAGATACGAGTCTCTCCCAAGAATCCCGCACAGCTGCTCATGCGGCACTGGAGGAGGATGCTGACCTCGATAGTTTCATCACCAACTTCTTTACCCAGGTGGAAGCCAGTGACATGGCGGACTACTGTAGTGCATAGCTGCAACTGGGACGAGTATGTCAACTCTTTGCGTGCCATGCTGCCATGGATGGTAGCGTACAACAACAATAGGTACGGCAGGTGGCTGTCTGACTTCTGGGCGATGCTGACAGCTCTCCCTGCTGATCAGGACACCTTCCTTCGTACTGACTTTGCTCAGTCCATCACAGGGAACCCCTACTCCAACATGGCCTGGGACATGTGGATCGAGTGTACCATGAACAAGGGAAGCAAAATGAAGTCTGGCTGGCTTTCCATGCTCCAGAATGAGAAGCAGTTACTGGTGCACTCAAGAAATGTGAACAATGTGGTCCAGATTCGGGCGGCTCACAATGCCCTGGCCAACAGAAAAGAAGCCAAGTGGAAGCACATGGAATGTGGCCCGAAAAGGATGCGAGACGATGAGCAATGTGTGCAGGACCTGGTCGCATGCATGCACAAGTTTGACTCCTTCCCGTTTGACCCGTCCTCACTCACCCTCCGCCATGCCTGCCTCTGATGAGCTCATTGCAGACTTCAGCTCAGCCCGTGCTATGGGAGAGGAAAAGTTGACCAACTTCTTGCGAGACCGGGTGTTCAGTAAGAATATCTCCCTCCGTGCACTCATCCCTCTGAACAAACGTTTTACGTTTTACAAAAGGCCAGTCACGGAGATGCCCAGGATGGAACTAAAGGCGAGAGCTGCTGAGATGGAGCAGAGTGCTTTCAACGCAGTGATCAACCTGGTTGAGGTCAGTCAACTTGTCGACCTCCCCGAGTTGCTGGAACATCGTGTTGTCGAGGAGTGTGTGGGCTTATTCAACTTCAATGGTACATACAGGAAGACGCATAAAAGCAAGATCATTCAGAAGCTCTCTCTACAATCTGTAGATCTGCAGGAACCCTACACTGCTCTCATGGACATGGGCATGATCTGGAGAAGATCGGCAGATGCAAGATGATAATGCTGACCGTATCCTCTGTGTGAACGATCCGTACGACGCAGCATACTCGACTAAAGATTACGAGCGAGACCTGCGGGTACAGGGTAAGGCACATGTCCCCAACACCTACATGAAATTGGGCAACTCCTTCCCCACTGCCCAAGCGTTCAAAACACTGTTGTGTAACAAGGGGCGGCTGCAAAAAGTGATATGCAACTACCTAACCGACCTTGCACAGAGTTTTGCTGCCGAAATTGTCTACTCTGTTGGCTCACACTGCACCAACTTGTCAACCCAGCAACCGATGCAGAGCTACAGATTTGATCAGTCTGAGGCTGACACTATCCTCTTCTCCGCTTACGCAGTTCTGCGCAAGTCAGGCTACAGTGGTCCTGTTGTCATTGATGCCGCTGATACCGATGCCTATGTTGCGGCAGCGTTCATCTCGCATCAGCTACCCGGTATGTTCTGTATCAAGAGAAAGCATGAGACATACTTCTGCCGTGGCCTGGTGACTGACGAGATGTCAGACTGTATTGTGCAGCTGCACTGTATGACAGGCTGTGATGCCAACTCAGGCTTCTACGGCAAGGGTAAGAAGTCGGTGTATGAGCAGATGACGAAGAGCCATGTGGCGTGATGGCAGCTCTCACGGTGCACCAACCCTCGCCACTCGGACATGGGTGGGAGCTGGTGGATGGTCGCTGTCGCCCTGTCCGTCACACGTGACCTGCTCTCCCGACGCATCTACCAGCACCAAGGCCAGCGGAAGAGAGCGAGAACGACGAGAGTAAGGATGATGATGATGAGGGAGTTGATGATGAACATAGGAGGGGAGATTCATCGGAATCTGATGATTCAAGTGAGGGTGAATGCTCTGATTCAGACTAATCGCATCTCTGTCATATGTCATAACAATGTGTAACATAACACGAAAGCATGATTGGTGACCCTATATCTCTCATATAGTCGGGTGGATACGTTCCAGCCCATATCTCTCGTATAGTCAGGTGGACACCTCCCGCCCTATATCTCTCATATAGTCAGGTGGACACGTCCCGCCCCTATATCTCTCATATAGTCAGGTGGACATGTCCCGCCCCTATATCTCTCATATAGTCAGGTGGACACGTCCCGCCCCTATATCTCTCATATAGTCAGGTGGACACGTCCCGCCCTATATCTCTCATATAGTCAGGTGGACATGTCCCACCCCTATATCTCTCATATAGTCAGGTGGACACGTCCCACCCCTATATCTCTCACATAGTCAGGTGGACACGTCCCGCCCTATATCTCTCACATAGTCAGGTGGACACGTCCCGCCCTATATCTCTCACATAGTCAGGTGGACACGTCCCGCCCTATATCTCTCACATAGTCAGGTGGACATGTCCCACCCTATATCTCTCATATAGTCAGGTGGACACTTCCCGCCCCTATATCTCTCATATAGTCAGGTGGACACGTCCCGCCCTATATCTCTCATATAGTCAGGTGGACTTGTCCCACCCCTATATCTCTCATATAGTCAGGTGGACACGTCCCGCCCTATATCTCTCACATAGTCAGGTGGACACGTCCCGCCCTATATCTCTCACATAGTCAGGTGGACACGTCCCGCCCTATATCTCTCAGATAGTCAGGTGGACACGTCCCGTCCTATATCTCTCACATAGTCAGGTGGACACGTCCCGCCCTATATCTCTCACATAGTCAGGTGGACACGTGCCGCCCTATATCTCTCACATAGTCAGGTGGACACGTCCTGCCCTATATCTCTCACATAGTCAGGTGGACACGTCCCGCCCCTATATCTCTCATATAGTCAGGTGGACATGTCCCGCCCCTATATCTCTCACATAGTCAGGTGGACACGTCCCGCCCTATATCTCTCACATAGTCAGGTGGACATGTCCCACCCTATATCTCTCATATAGTCAGGTGGACACTTCCCGCCCCTATATCTCTCATATAGTCAGGTGGACACGTCCCGCCCTATATCTCTCATATAGTCAGGTGGACTTGTCCCACCCCTATATCTCTCATATAGTCAGGTGGACACGTCCCGCCCTATATCTCTCACATAGTCTGGTGGACACGTCCCACCCCTATATCTCTCACATAGTCAGGTGGACATGTCCCGCCCTATATCTCTCACATAGTCAGGTGGACACGTCCCGCCCTATATCTCTCACATAGTCAGGTGGACACGTCCCACCCTATATCTCTCATATAGTCAGGTGGACACGTCCCGCCCTCTATCTCTCATATAGTCAGGTGGATTTGTCCCACCCCTATATCTCTCATATAGTCAGGTGGACACGTCCCGCCCTATATCTCTCACATAGTCAGGTGGACACGTCCCGCCCTATATCTCTCACATAGTCAAGTGGACACCTCCCGCCCTATATCTCTCATATAGTCAGGTGGACACGTCCCGCCCCTATATCTCTCATATAGTCAGGTGGACATGTCCCGCCCCTATATCTCTCATATAGTCAGGTGGACACGTCCCGCCCCTATATCTCTCATATAGTCAGGTGGACACGTCCCGCCCTATATCTCTCATATAGTCAGGTGGACATGTCCCACCCCTATATCTCTCATATAGTCAGGTGGACACGTCCCACCCCTATATCTCTCACATAGTCAGGTGGACACGTCCCGCCCTATATCTCTCACATAGTCAGGTGGACACGTCCCGCCCTATATCTCTCACATAGTCAGGTGGACACGTCCCGCCCTATATCTCTCACATAGTCAGGTGGACATGTCCCACCCTATATCTCTCATATAGTCAGGTGGACACTTCCCGCCCCTATATCTCTCATATAGTCAGGTGGACACGTCCCGCCCTATATCTCTCATATAGTCAGGTGGACTTGTCCCACCCCTATATCTCTCATATAGTCAGGTGGACACGTCCCGCCCTATATCTCTCACATAGTCAGGTGGACACGTCCCGCCCTATATCTCTCACATAGTCAGGTGGACACGTCCCGCCCTATATCTCTCAGATAGTCAGGTGGACACGTCCCGTCCTATATCTCTCACATAGTCAGGTGGACACGTCCCGCCCTATATCTCTCACATAGTCAGGTGGACACGTGCCGCCCTATATCTCTCACATAGTCAGGTGGACACGTCCTGCCCTATATCTCTCACATAGTCAGGTGGACACGTCCCGCCCCTATATCTCTCATATAGTCAGGTGGACATGTCCCGCCCCTATATCTCTCACATAGTCAGGTGGACACGTCCCGCCCTATATCTCTCACATAGTCAGGTGGACATGTCCCACCCTATATCTCTCATATAGTCAGGTGGACACTTCCCGCCCCTATATCTCTCATATAGTCAGGTGGACACGTCCCGCCCTATATCTCTCATATAGTCAGGTGGACTTGTCCCACCCCTATATCTCTCATATAGTCAGGTGGACACGTCCCGCCCTATATCTAGTCTGGTGGACACGTCCCACCCATCTCTCATAGTGGACAGGTGCCCTATATCTCTCACACAGGTCCACGTCCCCCTATATCTCTCACATAGTCAGGTGGACACGTCCCACCCTATATCTCTCATATAGTCAGGTGGACACGTCCCGCCCTCTATCTCTCATATAGTCAGGTGGATTTGTCCCACCCCTATATCTCTCATATAGTCAGGTGGACACGTCCCGCCCTATATCTCTCACATAGTCAGGTGGACACGTCCCGCCCTATATCTCTCACATAGTCAAGTGGACACCTCCCGCCCTATATCTCTCATATAGTCAGGTGGACACGTCCCGCCCCTATATCTCTCATATAGTCAGGTGGACATGTCCCGCCCCTATATCTCTCATATAGTCAGGTGGACACGTCCCGCCCCTATATCTCTCATATAGTCAGGTGGACACGTCCCGCCCTATATCTCTCATATAGTCAGGTGGACATGTCCCACCCCTATATCTCTCATATAGTCAGGTGGACACGTCCCACCCCTATATCTCTCACATAGTCAGGTGGACACGTCCCGCCCTATATCTCTCACATAGTCAGGTGGACACGTCCCGCCCTCTATCTCTCATATAGTCAGGTGGACACGTCCCGCCCTCTATCTCTCATATAGTCAGGTGGACACGTCCCGCCCCTATATCTCTCATATAGTCAGGTGGACACGTCCCGCCCTATATCTCTCACATAGTCAGGTGGACACGTCCCGCCCTATATCTCTCACATAGTCAGGTGGACACGTCCCGCCCTATATCTCTCACATAGTCAGGTGGACAGGTCCCGCCCTATATCTCTCACATAGTCAGGTGGACACGTCCCGCCCTATATCTCTCACATAGTCAAGTGGACACCTCCCGCCCTATATCTCTCATATAGTCAGGTGGACACGTCCCGCCCCTATATCTCTCATATAGTCAGGTGGACATGTCCCGCCCCTATATCTCTCATATAGTCAGGTGGACACGTCCCGCCCCTATATCTCTCATATAGTCAGGTGGACACGTCCCGCCCTATATCTCTCATATAGTCAGGTGGACATGTCCCACCCCTATATCTCTCATATAGTCAGGTGGACATGTCCCACCCCTATATCTCTCATATAGTCTGGTGGACACGTCCCACCCCTATATCTCTCACATAGTCAGGTGGACACGTCCCGCCCTATATCTCTCACATAGTCAGGTGGACACGTCCCGCCCTCTATCTCTCATATAGTCAGGTGGACACGTCCCGCCCTCTATCTCTCATATAGTCAGGTGGACACGTCCCGCCCCTATATCTCTCATATAGTCAGGTGGACACGTCCCGCCCTATATCTCTCACATAGTCAGGTGGACACGTCCCGCCCTATATCTCTCACATAGTCAGGTGGACACGTCCCGCCCTATATCTCTCACATAGTCAGGTGGACAGGTCCCGCCCTATATCTCTCACATAGTCAGGTGGACACGTCCCGCCCTATATCTCTCACATAGTCAGGTGGACACGTCCCGCCCTATATAATAATAATAACCTCAGTTACCTATTTATGGGAGATATGTCTTCATGCACCTATTGGACTATAGTCCGTCCCATCCTCCTACAAAAATGTGTTGTTATTTTTTGTTGGGGTTTTTGTTGTTTTTTGTTGTTGTTTTTTTAAAAATAATTTCAGTTTGGTTAGTGACGATCTATCACCGACAAAACTGATGTATAATGTTATAGGGCCTAGTATATTTTCATCAACTTTGTGCCATTTCAAAAGATCTCTTTGAGTCTTCCTTGTGCAGATATACAACTTATGTTTGTGGGAACGTTGGTTGTCGTTCAGAGATATACCTGCTTTTACAGTATGAGATCTCAGATTATCTCTATTTGAAAGATCAATATGAAACCCTGGTTAAGTCAGCAAATGAAAACAGAAGGAGAGAAATAGAAAACACGATACGAAGCAACAAACTCCACACGGTCATTGTAAACCTCCCCTGGGTCTTAACTGCCTCACTTCCAACTGACATCGTCTGTACAACAAGCATGCCGAGTACATCAACAATTTACCAGTTGTCTGACGTCGCACTCGGCAATATAGACGGAGAATCAAAACATCCATGCATACTATATAACCGTAAATAAAATGTGTTGAATTCGTCGTTAAATAAAACATTTCCTTCCTTTCTTTCTTCCTTCGGGACTATCAACTGTCAATCAAAGCATCGTTAGTGCGCAAATATCCATTGATACTACTCGTAAATTCGTAATGTAAGTCACTTTTACCAGGCCCCAAAATCATCTTGCATGACGTGATGAGGGACTCGGTAAAATGTGAGGTATAAAAAGTGTACAGATTGACAGCACACCGTTGTCTAAAGGACAACAGCCTAACCGTGGTATCATGACGTGTTTCACTGACTAAAGTGAACAGACTGAAATCTAGCGGCGATCACGTTCCCAGATCGACACTTTGTCTACGTGCTCATATTAGTTGACAGGAGGACCGGTTTCTCATCGAGAGATGCAGTGCCCCTCAAGCAGATGTATGCGGCTGTTAGCGGTTTTTCTGTCCTGTATTAGCAGCACACTGAGGTAAATGTAATTCCTTTTTCTTTCTTTGTTTGTTTCTTTACATTTATTTTTTCTTTCTTTTTTTTCTTCTTTTTTTTCTATGTAAATGATCTCACTTTTCCCATTCCTTTTTCGTCTCTGAACTTCGTCCTGTTTCTTCCCGATCTGGCAGCTCCTGGTCTTTCCTGGGGCGGATCTAGGGTGTGTGTGTGGGGGGGGGGGGGGGGGGGTCCAAGGTGTCCGGACCCTCCCCCCCCCCTCAAATTTGAGAAATGCCCTTTTATTTAGGATTTTACGGTTTTTTACAAATTAATTTATTCTGTCAATGTATAGAACACTGTAGAATACGTCTGCCAGCGTCCCTGTTGTAGCACTATTATATTATGGTCATTGTGAACCGTGTGTAATTTTTCAATAGTGCCTTCTTATAATGTTATGGTGTCCTTTTTGTCTTGGACCCCCCCCCCCCCCCCCCCCCCCATCAGAAAAGCTGGATCCGCCGCAGCTTTCAATTTCCTTTGGTGTCCACCTCCAGGACCGTAGCCAGCATTTCGAGTAGGAGGGTTCGACTAGGTATTTGCCGGGTCCTTTTGATATGAAGTTGTTTGAGGGCACGAAGCTCCTGAACTCTGAATGTGGTTCCATGGGCATGCCTCTCCAGAAATCTAGGGATAGCGTACGTAACTCGGTCTGGATTAAAGGGATTGTTCCATAGTACCATTCACATGTTCAAAGAATGACGGCAGGGTTAGGCACTATGTAATTCAATCTCTTTAATCCAAGCCAAGTACCTTCATCACAACGTCCCACTCACACTGCTTAACTTGAAAATGGCGGCTGTGTCTTGTTACAGGTGTAGGTTCGTCAATTAAGGAAATTACATCAGTATTGGCGTACCATATGACGTCATCAAACATGGGCCAGAAGAAACGATTACACCCACTGCGAGACATTGCCTTGACTTCCAAGTCGTCCTCATTTACGGCTTGTACCATTCCAGGATAGGGCTTTCCATCATACAGTACTATCACCCATTTGTTCAAGTAGGCGGTTGGATCAACAGGAGCGGGAATTGGGACAAGTTCGAATGGTTTCTGATGCACGGTCTCCACGGCAGGGCCAGATACTGTCGCAGCCGCTATGTCTAGAGGAGGGGTAGTTTGTGTGACCTCCACGGGTTAGTTGGTGTCTCCACGGTGGTCGCAGCGACGGGGTTCGATGCCGGATCGTCTCTGGTTGTCGTGGCCTTCCAAGACTTGCTCTCAATGACACGATGCTCCCACGAATTGCACTCGCAGTACATCGTACCAGTATCAAAGCAACATTCGCAGTAACACGAGAGTTGAGCGACTTTAATCTGACCATCACCTTGGCCATACACAGCATGAAGTTTCATCGTGCCACCGATAGGACGTATGTTCTTGCATATGATTTCAAGGACATTGCAAGGACTCAATCGGATTTGGATACGAAGAGAAAGTTCATTTCACTGTCCAGCGATTGTTTCCATGCAAAGAAATCCCGCGGGCCTACGATGACTGCCACTTCCCTTTTGACTGCATCATCAGCGAGTCGTTTTACTGTTCCACCAAGCCCATCACAGGCTCCCTTCCCATGGCCTGCTTTGAAGTAATTCCACAAGGCCCTAGAAGCAAACAGATCCTGATGTTTCGCTACTATCTTGAAGATGGATTTGTTGCGATATTGTGAAGTCGGACTATAGACAGTATACAGTTGATGCTTCAGTTTCATAGCCAGTAACGAAATAAATATCTATAGCCAAAAGTGTCACGTACGATATCACAAATGTCACGTACGGTATCTACGTTCCGTCCGTCTGCGTTCGTATTTTATATGGACCACCACGTGTTTGCAAAGTCATAAGTAATCATTATTGCATTACGATGTATTTCGGGGCTTATATTTTTCAAACCTTGATTCTTTATGGGCTATATGCAGTGAACCATCAGTACATGCAGAAATATTCAATGAATCTCTAGCATACCTGATGTATTTAAGCATAAAATCGGGCCCGTCGATGTTGTATGTAAAATATTGATTCAGCCTGGAACGCAGATTGATGGATGTCGGATAACGTACGTGACAGTTTCGTACGTGATATTTGTAGTAAGAAGGGTTTGTAGTCATACATGTACTACATTTTATCATCCTTTCTCTGCTTGTGCCCTTGTACATCTCAGAAACTCCAAGCTAAACTATGTATTAATGCGCTCGAGTGTCTACTTTTGTAAGACGGGAGCGTT
>NC_054699.1:37496607-37516213 GCF_016097555.1 Gigantopelta aegis
ACACTGACGTAGATCCAACACACACTGACGTAGATCCAACACACACCTGACGTAGATCCAACACACACTGACGTAACACACACTGACGTAGATCCAACATCCAGATCACGTAGATCCAACACACACTGACGTAGATCCAACACACACTGACGTAGATCCAACACACACTGACGTAGATCCAACACACAGATCCAACACACACTGACGTAGATCCAACACAGACTTGACGTAGATCCAACACACACTGACGTAGATCCAACACAGACTGACGTAGATCCAACACACACTGACGTAGATCCAACACACACTGACGCAGATCCAACACACACTGACGTAGATCCAACACACACTGACGTAGATCCAACACACACTGACGTAGATCCAACACAGATTGACGTAGATAAAACACACACTGACGTAGATCCAACACACACTGACGTAGATCCAACACACACTGACGTAGATCCAACACAGACTGACGTAGATCCAACACAGACTGACGTAGATCCAACACTGACTCCAACACACTGATCCAGATCGACCACACACTGACGTAGATCCAACACACACTGACGTAGATCCAACACACACTGACGTAGATCCAACACAGACTGACGTAGATCCAACACAGACTGACGTAGATCCAACACAGATTGACGTAGACCCAACACAGACTGACGTAGATCCAACACAGACTGACGTAGATCCAACACACACTGACGTAGATCCAACACACACTGACGTAGATCCAACACAGACTGACGTAGATCCAACACACACTGACGTAGATCCAACACACACTGACGTAGATCCAACACACACTGACGTAGATCCAACACACACTGACGTAGATCGAGCACACACTGACGTAGATCCAACACACACTGACGTAGATCCAACACACACTGACGTAGATCCAACACACACTGACGTAGGTTGAGCACACACTGACGTAGATCCAACACACACTGACGCAGATCCAACACACACTGACGTAGATCCAACACAGACTGACGTAGATCCAACACACACTGACGTAGATCCAACACACACTGACGTAGATCCAGCACACACTGACGTAGATCCAACACACACTGACGTAGATCCAACACACACTGACGTAGATCCAACACACACTGACGTAGATCCAACACACACACTGACGTTTAGTGAATTCCTTTATTAACCAGAGATCAGAAGACGACTTTCTGAGTGAAACAGTTGTAGTTGAGGCCGCTGTTGTCGTTGTTGACGATGAGGATGAGGATGACGAGGCTGAAGACGACGACGACGGCGTCCCCATTGACCGCGGCTGGGCGTGGATGACCGTGCTGGGTATGTACGACTACAAGAGGTGGTAGTGGTGAACAAGTTTAGGACCGATTTCTTGTTAACCATTCACAAAATGATTCACGATTTAAGTAAACATTGACCACTTAGAGTTTTCACTTCATTCAAGTATGAAGTAACGTGAATACGCTGCTAATTGCCTCAAAGAAAGAAGTGTTTTATTTAACGACGCACTCAACACATTTTATTTACGGTTATATGGCGTCAGACATATGGTTAAGGACCACACAGATTTTTTTAGAGGAAACCCGCTGTCGCCACATAGGCTACTCTTTTACGACAGGCAGCAAGGGATCTTTTATTTGCGCTTCCCACAGGCAGGATAGCACAAACCATGGCCTTTGTTGAACCAGTTATGGATCACTGGTCGGTGCAAGTGGTTTACGCCTACCCATTGAGCCTTGCGGAGCACTCACTCAGGGTTTGGAGTCGGTATCTGGATTAAAAATGCCATGCCTCGACTGGGATCCGAACCCAGTACCTACCGGCCTGTAGACCGATGGCCTGCCACGACACCACTGAGGCCGGTCTAATTACCTCAAAGGGTTTTTACTGGTATATCAAAGGCTGTTGTATGTGATATCCTGTGTGTGAGAAAGTGCCTATAAAAGATCATTTGTTGTTAATGATATTTTTTTAGCGGGTTTCCTCTGTGTCCAAAATTAAGATTACAAATTAAGTCTCAGAGAGGAAACCCGCTACATTTTGCCATTAGTAGCAAGGAATATATTATATACATCATCCCATAAACAAGATAGAACATATCACGGCCTTGGTTGCGATGCACTGACTGTAACGGGAAATATCCCAATAGGCCCATTTTTATCGCTCTTTGCCACATCTACGTGTTTTTTTTACATTTCATCATTTCACTGCATCAGACAGCATGGGCGGATCCAGGAAATATTTTTAGGGGGGGACCAAAAAAGAAGGGCACATTGACTCGTCAAAAGGGCACCTTACTACAAGTTTTGATATTTACAATTAATATGAATTCCTACAGTTCTACGTCATAATATACTAGCTATAATGAAGTAAATTGGCGTCACTCGCGTTATCACCTCAATGGGGCCCCATTGAGACTCAATAACACAGACACATATCTGCAAGCTTGCGCATGTACACGAAAATCTTGATTTCATTTATCTACAATATAATTATTGTTTACTTAAAAAAAAAAAAATTCTACAAACAAAAAGGGCACTTGGACATTTTGAGGGCACTTGAACAATTTTGGGGGGGACGCGTCCCCCTGGTCCCCCCCCCCCTTGGATCCGCCCATGAGACATACTAATAGAATCTATCACCGTTGTGGGATATAGATATGGCAATTCTCCGACGTGGGTCGATCCTAGACCGACCGCGCTTCAAGCGAGCGCTTTACAACTGGACTATGTCCTGCCTCCCTCGCCCCCTCCCTCCCTCTCTGTTTATAACTAAAAGTAAGTTTGCGATGTTTTGTGAAATTGGCCTACAGATTCTTATAAACGCAAATGATATTTTGTAGCACTTTTCTTCAACCTGTTCATATTGGTGGGTTATGTGAAGGCGCTGGGGGTGTTGTTTGTCGAGTTCCTCGAAATCTACCAAGCATCAGTTACCATGACAACACTGCTGATGGGCACCATGTCGGCTACGTATAGTGTAGCGTGTGAGTAGAACATAACAGCTTCGAGGAATTACGAATTACGAATTATAATTATAATCATCTGTCCAGAGGTAATTAATGTGGTAAATCCTAGTCTTTGGTGAGGGTTTTACAACATTTATTCACGAGGGATATTCGTAATTACACGAAGCGAGTTGGTTATTCTCTTTATTACAGTACCCATTAATACTTTTAACTAATTTTCGTACGCGCATTACATGACGTAATATAAAAAAAATATTTACAAAATTAATGCCAACATTAAAGACTATTTCATTGGGGGGGGGGGGTGTTGAAATACGATATTTATGTCAACGAGTAATGTGTCAAAAACATATTTTCACGAATTGCGAAGCTATGAGTAAAAATATAGTTTCCACACATCACGAAATGGTATATTTACTATATATCATGGCATTCAGTTCTAAAGCATACCAATATTTATAAACAGGCAGTTGTTATCCAAATAGCTACCTTTTTATTAGTATATCTACGCTTCAAATAAGCACTAAACTCGTCGCTAAGTAGCTGAGTTTACGTCAAAAACTGTAGCATGCATTGACAGTAAATATTGTTAACTACGTAACCTGTAAAACGTTTAGTGGTATAGCTTACAACAAAACCGTTCAGTGTTTTATCAAAACATGTATGTTGTTCAACAAAACATGTACTTATAAAAATTATTTAAAATATTTTAAGGCAAATTACAAAATGGAGTCCTCGAAAATGTTGACAGACATTTAAGGAAAACGAATATAACAATTCTGATGTCTTCCAATCGTGTTATAAGTTCAGAAAATTAATGGTTACAACGATAAAATTGTTCGGTCCAAAATATAAGCTGCATTCTGAGTTTTAATAAATATATAAACTGGGTACATGACGTTTCAGTTTTCAGAAAGCTGGAAAAATTTAAATGTTTTAAAGCCGCTGCTTATGAAAATGTACCATTTCATGAGAAAAAAAATGTTAAAATATTTTTGTAAATCTTTGTAGATCGTGTAACGTATGTGTAATCTGACTCATGAATGGAAATTATATGAATAAAACTGTAGTTCTGGCCGTGGCAAACAACCAATCAAATGATTTTTAAGCCAGCCAATGACAATCAGTGACTGTAGAAGCAATCTGCACACTGACCAGAGATGGAAAAAATATTGCCCTGTATATTTGAGCCCATATAGATAAAACAAAACCACAAGAATCTAGGTACGACTGTTTATAATAGAGCATTTTATAACTAAAAAGGACATTTCCAAAATTTATATTTTCGGGGCCATCCCCCCTCCCCCCCCCCCCCCCCACACACACACACACACTAGGTTCGTAACTGATTCCAAGGACGTCGTAAGATGCCAGCAATAGGGGTAGGGTTGGGTGTGTGGGTGGAGTGAAATTCGCCTAATACCGCAACCCGCTTCTGATGCTTATATGATTTGAGAGTTTTTATCCCTCTTTTCTCTCTTAGCTTTCTTTACAATGCAGGTGGTTCTAGTACACTTGGACGCGCGAAAAACTATCATTCTTGGCGGGATTTTGACGTCATCAGGAATAACATTGTCCTACTTTGCGGACAGTGTGGTGTTCCTCATCTGCATGCAAGGCATTGTTCTTGGTACGTCACAATGCAATACATCCTCTCAGGTGCGGATCCAGGAGTGGTCCAGGGTAACTGGACACTACCATCACCATCCCCCCTCACACACACACACACACATATACATACACACACAGAGAGAGAGAGAGAGAGAGAGAGAGAGAGAGAGAGAGAGAGAGAGAGAGAGAGAGAGAGAGGCACAGAGAGAGAGAGAGAGAGAGAGAGAGAGACACACACACACACACACACACACACACACACACACACACACACACGCATACCACCCTGCTTGCGACGAAAAAAAATTTTGACCACTTACCTTAAATTGCATTTCCCGCTTATAAACAACTTCCATTTATAAGTATAGTCCATCGCATCATCCTACAAAAAATTGTTTTATGTAGTGGTGATGACAATAATAATGATAAATATACTATTTTCAATTTCGAACTTTATTATTTAAATTAATTTACCTTTTTTCTTTCCTTTCTTTCTTCCTTCTTTCCTTCCTTCCTTCTCTTTATTTCTAGTATTCTAAGCTTATTTGTTAACCCCATGAAACTATAAACTATGTTTTATATGCATCTATGTTCATTATTACTGTTCGATTAATGTGTTATATATTTAGTACTATTCACTTATGTACAATGTTTAACCTAGTAAATGATTGTAAGGTAGCGATACCAGGACCTAAACCCTGGCACTACTATATTTGTTTTCTGGGGTCCATAGACTTTAGGTTTGTAATCATTGTAATTACTAGTTGATATAACTTGTGTGTTGTGTTTACTTTCAGGCATCGGACACGCACTAGTCAACGGTCCTGGGATGATTCTCATTAGCGAGTACTTCAACAAACGTCGAGGTATTGCGACAGCCATCGCCATCTGTGGCATCAGTGTGGGCGGCAGCGTATTCCCGCCATTTGTGAATTACCTCCTCGAAGAGTTCACCCTCAGGGACACGTTCCTGATTCTCGGAGCCATAAACCTCAACATCATAGTGGGCGGCATGCTTTCACGCCCTGTCAGCTTCTACAAGAAATCGCACGCAAGGAAAAGGCTTCTATTAGGAGACAAACCAGCAAAATCTTCACACACAAGGACAAAACTTCTAATGGAAGACACAATGGGAGAATCTTCACAAGCAATGAAAAAACGTCTACTGGGAGATAAAACGGACGAATGTTTCACTGGTGTATCCAAAACCGACAGGAAACATTCAAAAGCAGTAAATGTCATAGAAAACCATTCTAATAATAACTCGCGTCTTGTAGCGAAATCGCGTGATCACCTTACCATTGACAAATCATTACAGACTGTACCTTGCAGGAAGAGAACATCTTCGGACAGTGGGACCGATACGAGCAAATCGTGTCAGTATCTGCTGCTGTCCAGTGCTTCGGAGCTTGGACGTGTGTCTGTTATTGATCTAACGAGTCTGGAACATGGTAGCAGCAGGAGTCTGGATACTGCCTTAACTATGAACACAGGTCATGGCAGCAGTACAAATCCAGGTGTTGGCTTAATAAACAGACAAAATGATGATTGTACGAATCCAGTCATTGGCTTAATAGACAGAGGACATGCTGGTTGTACGAATCCAGGTACTGGTTTAATGAATAGAGAACACGATGACTCTACAAATCCAGATATCAGCTTAATAAATGGACACCATGTTGGCTATGTAGATGAAAAAGCCAAACATTTTACTACAGAAACACATACTGATTTGTCCCTTTGTCAAAGGATTTTGCAACTTATGATGAAACCGTTCACGTCTCTTGATTTCAGTGTCTTCAGGAGCCCACTCTTCTCCGTGTTCGCGTGTGCCGCTTTCTTCACTGTCCAGACAAAATCAAACTTGACGTACGTACCGGCTCTTGCAATAGAACATGGGATTTCACAATCGAACGCTGCACTGTTACTGACAATCATTGGATCACTCGACCTCTTAAGCAAACTGGCTTTCGGGTGGTTTGCAGATCTTGGTGTGATCCGTAAGCACCACCTCCAGATGATCGGTCTCTGCATCAGCGCCACCTCCTCCCTGTTCGTGTCTCAGTACTCCTCCTTCCCTCTCATGGTGGGTTACGCCGTAATCCAGGGAATCTTCAGCGGGGTCTACAGGTCGCTGTATGCACTTGTGCTCATCGACTTCGTGGGAAAAGAGAACATGGGAAAAGCGTATGGAATCATTCAGCTGATTCATGGATCAATGGTCGCCATTGCTCACCCTGTTATAGGTAAGATGACTTTTCTGAAAAGATTCTCACTCGGTAGTTAACAAGTGTTTGTGACAGTATGTAGGTAAATGTATACACCCGTCTTATAGATGACCCGTTATAGATCAATATCGTCTTGATCATATATGTTGTTGATCACTTGTAGAGGTGTGGTTGGCTGTTCAGAGGTCATGTCTCAAGTAACCATACACGGATGGCGTTATTTAGTACGTCATTATATCAAAGACGTCATTAACGTACACATTTTCAACCCAATGTTTCTGTTTTCCCGTTGAATTATATTATAAACGGGTATTCGGGATGTGTAAGAAATAGAATGATACACTTGTACCTATTGGAGACAATTTATCTTACACCTCATGGTTCCCAGAAGTATAACTCGCTTTCGCTCGTTACATAATTTAACAGTGCTAAAACGTCAACTTTATAACAATACAGTTTATATATTTATTTTTACAAGTACATTATGTAGAATTGGTTAATTGGTAATCTGACGTCTGTCGTGGTTCATTCGTTTATTTTACCAAAGCAAATTGCTTACATGCATGTACATTCCATTTACCTTACATTGGCGACGTGCAATTCAATATACAATGTGTTAATAATAAAGGTATAGCAGTACATGTACATCTTAGTAAAACATACTTAGGATGGACACAATTGTTTGTAAGAAATTAAGGATAGAGACAGGTAGTTTTAGTCATTATGTTAATAATGTTAAGGGTGGAGACAGATTATATAACAGCCAGTTCTCTACGATTAGTAGCTTCAACAAAAAATCTTCATAGATTACGAAGCCGCTTATCATTTTGAATACCAAGAAACTGAATTAATTTGAATGTAGATGGTTTCTTCCAATAATACGTTTTGATATATTTAACCCGCAAATCAATACAAATATAGTGAAATTCATCTTCGATCAGGTTACTGTGATATCTACTTAGTTCGCGACTTGCCAATTAAATATGTTCCGAGCAATGAAAGACACGCTGTAGTTTAATTGGTGTCATGGGTATCGCAGGCGTCTTAACGAGTACACCATGACAATTATATATTACATGGATATGTGCTTAGTATATGTGTTATAAATAAGAATAATTTACCTATGAAACACAGAATCGAGGAGACAGAAAGATATAGACTAAGAGAGACCGAAGGGGAGACCTAAGGAGGACAGCTCGGATGCCAATCCCTTGGGGGGGGGGGGGGGGGGTCTCAGTCGCAGTGTCAAGTCTAACGTTCACGTAAGAGCCTAGACATATATTATCTGTATCACCATGTTGTTAACTTGTTAGTCACGTTTCATGTTGGAAAAGAAAATACGAAACTACGTCACCAACTTGTCACTTATGTTATTTCATTTCCATTCGTCAGAAAATAAGAACACAGGAAAAGTCACCCTGTGTTAATAATTTGTCAAACAACTGTTGTAAGATAAATGGTCTCCAACGGATAATTGTGTATTATTCTCTATATAGTTAACTAGTTGGTCACAGACTGGACGTACTTGGGTATAGTTAACAAGTGTTCTTCATCGATATCTGCGACATCTCACTACTGTTCTAGGTGTCGATTGTTTTTCAAGAATCAACACATGCAAAACAATGCAATTTAATGTAAACTTTGTTATGCATTCAGGTAAGGGATTGAAGCCTACTACTGACAGAATATATTCATTGCAAACAAGTACAACGCTTTAGCCCATGAGGCCAAACATCTTCGTCATAAAATAAATATGTAATTTAAGCCTTCTAAACCTCACACTAGTGATTGTAATATATTCTGGAAAAAAACTAAATTGGAAATAAGAGGAGATTACATGTTTAGCACGTGCATCACGCTTAATTCCAGCCAACCACTGCTGAGGATTTCCTCAACGAATCATTCAGGTTAGGTACGAAAGGACACTTTTGATTCGTGTTATTAGTTTTGTAAATATTCTTTGCCATTTTAACCAATATTTTCATTTAAAAAGATACAACAGAAGTTAGTTTAGTAATGACGTAATTTGTTTTAATGGATGATGGATTAAGTTGGAGAATGCACTCGGAAGTGTAGATTAATGAAAAATAACAAACTTGCCCCTACGAGGCTCGCAAATTATTTTTCAGGAATCTACACACCCTCGTACATTCTCTATTGCATAACAGTATACATGTTAGTAAATGTGTATAGTTACCTTATGTTGGGGGGGGGGGGGGGGGGGGGGGGGCGGGGCGCTAATATATTTTAATTGTATGGCATTTGTAACGCAAACGGCGGGACAGCCCAGTGATAAAGCGCTTGATCCCCATCGGTGAGCCCATTGGGCTATTTTTCGTTCCTGCCAATGCTCCACAAGTGATGCAACGAAGGCTGTGGTATGTATTATCCTGTCTGTGGGATTTTAGATATAAAATATATATTGTTGCTAATAAAAAATAGTAGCCCATAAAGTGGCGACAGCCGGTTTCCTTTTTCAATATCTGTGTGGTCCTTAACCATATGTTCGACGTCATATAACCGTAAATAAAATTCACTGTTTAATCTCTAGTGTATTACGACAAAGATCAGTGCGTCGTTAAACGGAATCTCTAGGAAGACAAAGAAAATGTTTTATTTGTTTAATTTGTGGGTATTACGACAAAGATCATCTCTCTGTTTTGTTGTAGGTAGTTTGCGGGACTTCACGGGTTCGTATTGTTTAATCGGGACAAAGATCATCTCTCTGTCACGGGTTTCGTACTGTTTAATCTCTAGTGTATTACGTAGACAAATCTGCAGATCATCATCTCTCTGTTTTGTTGTAGGTAGTTTACGGGACTTCACGGGTTCCTACTGTTTAATCTGTAGTGTATTATGATAAAGGTCAGTTCTGTGTTTTGTTGTAGGTAGTTTACGGGACGTCACGGGTTCGTACTGTTTAATCTGCAGTGTATTACGACAAAGATCATCTCTCTGTTTTTTGTAGGTAGTTTGCGGGACTGTAGGTAGTTTTGCGGGACTTCACGGGTTCGTACTGTTTAATCTGCAGTGTATTACGATAAAGGTCAGTTCTGTGTTTTGTTGTAGGTAGTTTGCGGGACTTCACGGGTTCGTACTGTTTAATCTGCAGTGTATTACGACAAAGATCATCTCTCTGTTTTGTTGTAGGTAGTTTACGGGACTTCACGGGTTCCTACTGTTTAATCTGTAGTGTATTACGACAAAGATCATCTCTCTGTTTTGTTGTAGGTAGTTTGCGGGACGTCACGGGTTCGTACTGTTTAATCTGCAATGTATTACGACAAAGATCATCTCTCTGTTTTGTTGTAGGTAGTTTGCGGGACTTCACGAGTTCCTACTGTTTAATCTGTAGTGTATTATGATAAAGGTCAGTTCTGTGTTTTGTTGTAGGTAGTTTGCGGGACTTCACGGGTTCCTACTGTTTAATCTGTAGTGTATTACGACAAAGATCATCTCTCTGTTTTGTTGTAGGTAGTTTGCGGGACATCACGGGTTCGTACTGTTTAATCTGCAGTGTATTACGACAAAGATCATCTCTCTGTTTTGTTGTCGGTAGTTTGCGGGACTTCACGGGTTCCTACTGTTTAATCTGTAGTGTATTATGATATAGGTAAGTTCTGTGTTTTGTTGTAGGTAGTTTACGGGACGTCACGGGTTCGTACTGTTTAATGTGTAGTGTATTACGACAAAGATCATCTCTCTGTTTTGTTGTAGTAAGTTTGCGGGACTTCACGGGTTCCTACTGTTTAATCTGTAGTGTATTATGATAAAGGTCAGTTCTGTGTTTTGTTGTAGGTAGTTTACGGGACGTCACGGGTTCGTACTGTTTAATCTGCAGTGTATTACGACAAAGATCATCTCTCTGTTTTGTTGTAGGTAGTTTGCGGGACTTCACGGGTTCGTATTGTTTAATGTCTAGTGTATTATGATAAAGATCATTTCTCTGTTTTGTTGAAGGTAGTTTGCGGGACTTCATGGGTTCGTATTGTTTAATCTCTAGTGTATTATGATAAATATCATTTCTCTGTTTTGTTGTAGGTAGTTTGCGGAACTTCACGGGTTCGTATTGAAAGAAAAGAAAGAAATGTTTTATTTAACGACGCACTCAACACATTTTATTTACGGTTATATGGCGTCAGACATATGGTTAAGGACCACACATATTTTGAGAGGAAACCCGCTGTCGCCACTATATGGGCTACTCTTTCCGATTAGCATCAAGGGATCTTTTATTTGCGCTTTCTACAGGCAGGATAGCACAAAACATCGCCTTTGTTGAACCAGTTATGAATCACTGGTCGGTGTAAGTGGTTTACACCTACCCATTGAGCCTTGCGGAGCACTCACTCAGGGTTTGGAATCGGTATCTGGATTAAAAATCCCATGCCTCGACAGGGATCCAGACCCAGTACCTACCAGCCTGTAAACAGACGGCCTAACCACGACGCCACCGAGGCCGGCTAAGGGTTCGTATTGTTTAATCTCTAGTGTATTATGATAAAGATCATTTCTCTGTTTTGTTGTAGGTAGTTTGCGGGACTTCACGGGTTCGTACTCTGCCAGTTTCCAGTACACCGCTGCGTGTGGGTTTGTCGGCTCCAGTATATTACTGTTGGAGAGGTGGGCTACACGGAAGAAGAGTCAGATCAGAAAAACGTCTAGGAAGAGTTGATGTAGAGTAAAATAAAATACATAGAGGTTATTACCAGAGTTTATTTCGATATCGTCAATATCATATACAACAGAATAGAACACGTTTATTCAATATTAAGGCCACAGGCCCAAAATACACCAATAAGCACATATATATATATATATATATATATATATATATATATATATATATATATATATATATATATATATATATATATATATCGCATATAACGTGTGGTTAACTTACAAAACATTATCACTTTGCTTTCTTATTACACATACCAGATACAAAAACAATGACAAATTGTACAGCAATAGTTCATTTGTAAATGACATCAGCTTCACAAAAATAATTGAAGGTGGTACATGCGAATATTTGTTGATAAAATAAAAAAGAAACTTTGTTCTTAAGTCCGTATACTTTTTACACTCGAGTAATACATGTACCTGGTCTTCAATAAAAAAAAAAACCTCATTATTATTTCTACAAAAAGGGCACCATCTTTGTTTATAGGTTATATTGTTAAATTTGCCAATGTCTACAGCTAATCCAAAGTTACTGCATCTAAACTTCGACAAGGCCCTTGTCACATGTACCGCAAAGTTAAGTTGCATGTACCGTTCGATACTCAATAGACATTTATACTGCTTGTAATAATAACATGAGGTAGATATATTTATATCAGCTAACCACTGTTGCTGTAAATTGTCATAAAGTATCTGTTTAAACAAGGAGATAAACAAATCAATATTACCAACTTCCTGACATAGCCATACAAAACCAAAATCATAATTAAGTAAAATTTGTTTGACTTTTGTAGCCCAATTAATGTACCCAACATCATCATCAAATACCTTTGACAAAGTAATCTGAAAAGTGGTAGTTGAATAGGTTTACACCAATATTTGATAACTCTTGTCATATAAATAAGTTGAAGATGATATGGGTTTGTATCTCAGTTTCTGTAATAGGGCTGTTTAAAATATTTGTTGCAAAATGCAATCTTTCCCCAGGCTTTCTACAATACGTGTCATTACCAGGTTCAAAATACCACAGAAATCTGAGGTGATCTACCCAATGCTGGCAAGTTATATTGTTTTGTACAGTTTGATTTTTTGAGTCAGGCATTAGTTTTTAATATTGGTTTTTGAAATAAGCATTTTTCTTTTTACCAACTATGTGTTTAAATCATGTGTCCCTGTGTGCCATAAGCGCTAACTATGTATCATGTTTTTGTGTTTCAAGTTCATCATCCCACCAAGGAGGTTGGTTGGTTATCTTGTTTTTTAAGTTTCCTATGTATACAAGAATGAATGAATGAATGAATGAATGAATGTTTAACGACACCCCAGCACGAAAAATACATCGGCTATTGGGTGTCAAACAATGCCTATGTATACTTTCCTATTACCAACACCAGCCCAGTGAAAGATGCTTACTAAAGTACTTAATGCTTCCTCTACTCTGGCTCCAGCAAGATGCAGCAGCTTATTTTTATTTTGCGAAAAAAAGGTTTATAAATTGTTCCATAACTTTACTATTAGTACTAAAGTCTCCTTGTACTAAACTTGCTATATTCAGATTAGCCGTTAACTGATCAGAACTATAAAGAACACCTGAGTACGCTCTAAATGAACAGTATAAAGGAAAATGGTTGGATGAATCATGAGAATCTATACCAAAGTCGGAGCTGAATGGAAAAAGTGAAGAAGAAGCTATCATATAATCAACTAAACTAGCACCATTGTAGGTTAAACAAGTGAACTCGCCAAATGGGTCACTAAACAATCTCCCATTCATTACATGAAGGAAGGAAGGAAATGTTTTATTTAACGACGCACTCAACACATTTTATTTACGGTTATATGGCGTCAGACATATGGTTAAGGACCACACAGCTATTGAGAGAGGAAACCCCCTGTCGCCACTTCATGGGTTACTCTTTTCGATTAGCAGCGAGGGATCTTTTATATGCACCATCCCATAGACAGGATAGCACATACCACGGCCTTTGGTATACCAGTCGTGGTGCACTGGGCCCACTGACGGGGATCGATCCCAAACCGACCGCGCATCAAGCGAGCGCTGTACCACTGGGCTACGTCTCGCCCGTTCATTACATGAAATCCAAACATTTGACATAGCCCTGCAAGTTTTTTTCCAAACTTATTATACACTACATTATCATATATATGTATTAAAAAAAAGTATTATGCGAGCCTCTTGTGAGCATAATACATTATTTTTATTCCTAATATAATATGGTACTGACAATACCGAAACACACGAGGATAATAATCTCTTTATCGTATAATATCAAGCTTAAAACAACGTCCTTTTTGGGGGGAACTGAAATTCCAGTCAGCCATTACTCTATATTCAAATGACATATGAATGTGCGACATGAAGTCCTTTTGAATGGGAATGACCTCAGTTTAAGAATTGAATGTAATAAATTGTGTCATTAAATGTCAATTCACACTAAACCGCCGGCCCCTAATCGTAAGATGGGTTCTAAAAATAGAAAATGGCGACGATCAGTAATCGCCAGGTTAACGTTTGTCGTTGGCATAAAACATATCCAATATTTTCCAGACGATCAACCCAACGATGTTTGGCAGCTTTGGTGTTAGTTCATCAAGATTTCAATCAACGTTAATCTTGATGAACTATGGCGTTAGAAATCACCGCCAATCGTTAGTGCATTATGTTAGTTCGAGTCACCTCCAGTCCTTCCCATATTGATATTTATATGTAAGGGAAGACTAGAGGAAAGTCTATGTAATGCTTTGGCAATCGTGTTACCCAGTGGTAAGGCGGTCGCTCGGTGTGCGGTCGGTGTGGGATCGATCCCCGTCGGTGGGCTCATTGGGCTATTTCTCTTTCCAGCCAGTTCACCACGACTGGTATATCAAAGGCCGTGGTATGCACTACCCTGTCTGTGGGATGGTGCATATAAAAAATCCCTTGCTGCTAATTGAAAAAAGTAGCCCATGAAGTGTCGACAGCGGGTTTCCTCTCTCAATATCTGTGGTCCTTAACCATATGTCTGACGCCATATAACCGTAAATAAAATGTGTTGAGTGCGTCGTTAAATAAACCATTTCTTTCTTTCGTTGACAACCAAATGGTCGCAAGCTACTGAATCTGATGCCACAAAGCTTTAGTTTGATAATTCTCGAGTCCAGTCATGACATTAAATTTACATGTTGTTAAACCAGTACCAACGCTACATGACGAAACCCTACGCACATATGCGACACGAACCTGCGCAGAACTTTCTTCTTGTGACCTAGAGCAATGTGTGTTTCTTCATGTAGCGTTGGTACTGGTTAACAACGTGTAAATATAATTGCATGACTGGACTGAAGAATAATCAAACTAAAGCTCTATGGCATTAGATTTAGGAAAACAATAAAGTGTATTTTAGACAGTAGCTTACGACCATTTGGTTGTCAACGATTGCCAAAGCATTACATAGGGTGTTCTCTAGCCTTCCCCTACATATCAATATCAATATGGGGAGGGCTGGAGGGGACTCGAGCTACTATAATGCCTCTGATCGTCGGGTTGTCGCTTGCCTCTAGTCCAGTGACGTCAGGGCCGTACCCTGATCAAAATCCTAGGGGGGGCACTACTTTTTATAAACAAATGAAAAACTCTACAAATTAAACTCTGAGATGTGTATGCTATTTTCTGGAGTAAAAAAAAAGGTGAAATTCTCAGGAGGGTACAGCCCTGGACATGAGGTGACGGGGCTAGCCCAGTGGTGATGTGCGGTCAGTCTGGGATCAATCCCCGTCGATGGATACATTGGGCTATTTCTCGTTCCAGCCATACTACGACTAGTATATCATAGGAATGGTATGTGTTATCATGTCAGTGGGATGATGCATATACAATATCCCTTGCTACTAATGGAAAAATTTCCTCTAAGACTATTATGTCAAAATTAACAAATGTTTGACATCCAGTAGCCGATGGTTAATAAATCAATGTGCTCTAGTGGTGTCGTTAAACAAATCAAACTGGAACACCAATGGGGGCGTTCATACGTGAGCGATGCGCGACCCACATACTCGACGATTAGGGTGTGACGACCAATGATTCAAGGCACACTTTTCTGGGGAGCATGGCCTCGAATCCCCCTTCCACATAACGCTCCATTTGAGAGAGAGAGAGCTCGGGGTATCTGCCTTCGACACTTAAAATTGCCCTTTCTAGAATGTTGTGTCCTTCGGGGGGAGTGGGACAACCCACACTATGTATGTATATATATATATATATGATTTTATAAAATTTAATACAGTAAAACCAAAACAATTATGATTGGGGCGCGATGGATCCCGTGCCCTCCACCCTTTATTACGCCACCGTCCTGAATGCACTCCAACTTTACAGTAGCTCCAGCGTGAGCGTAAACTATTTGAATTGGGACGCGGTGAAGATCGAATGGGTCCACCGAGGGAGGTTTCTTACAAACGACCCAACAACCTCACGCCAGGGTATACCGTTTTAGTGCCGACTATATCTAATATCTACACATACGTATACTTAGTTCCGTCTTGCTACGTCTACGGACAGACATACTGGAAACAACAGGCTTTAGCATTTCTCTACGTCAGCTCCCGCGTAATACTAGGCTCATACCACCAACTGCCACCAACCGCACACCCAGTTGCTGTATTCAAAGATTGTGGATACAGTGTGTTGTACAACAACCTCACACCCAGTTACTATATTCAAAGATTGGGACAGGTTGTGCGTTGTACAACAACCGCACACTCCCGTTACTGTATCAAAGAGTGTGGATACAGGGTGTTGTACAACAACCGCACACCCCGTTACTGTATCAAAGATTGGGGATACAGTGTGTTGTACAACAACCTCACACCCAGTTACTGTATTCAAAGATTGGGGATACAGTGTGTTGTACAACAACCTCACACCCAGTTATTGTATTCAAACATTGGGGATACAGTGTGTTGTACAACAACCGCACACCCAGTTACTCTATTCAAAATTGGGGATACAGTGTGTTGCACAACAACCGCACACCCAGTTACTCTATTCAAACATTGGGGATACAGTGTGTTGCACAACAACCGCACACCCCGTTATTGTATTCAAACATTGGGGATACAGTGTGTTGCACAACAACCGCACACCCAGATACTGTATTCAAACATTGGGGATATAGTGTGTTGCACAACAACCTCACACCCAGATACTGTATTCAAACATTGGGGATACAGTGTGTTGCACAACAACCGCACACCCAGTTACTGTATTCAAACATTGGGGATACAGTGTGTTGCACAACAACCGCACACCCAGTTACTGTATTCAAACATTGGGGATACAGTGTGTTGCACAACAACCGCACACCCAACCGCACACCCAGTTACTGTATTCAAACATTGGGAATACAGTGTGTTGCACAACAACCGCACACCCAGTTACTGTATTCAAACATTGGGGATACAGTGTGTTGCACAACAACCGCACACCCAGTTACTGTATTCAAACATTGGGAATACAGTGTGTTGCACAACAACCGCACACCCAGTTACTGTATTCAAACATTGGGGATACAGTGTGTTGCACAACAACCGCACACCCAGTTACTGTATTCAAACATTGGGGATACAGTGTGTTGCACAACAACCGCACACCCAGTTACTGTATTCAAACATTGGGGATATAGTGTGTTGCACAACAACCTCACCCAACCAACAGCAATGAGTGAAAATTGAGTGATGCGTTTTCAATGAAGTTTAGGATCCATCTCCACAAAACAAAGAAAGGATACAGAAAGGTGTTTATTACATTTCAAAAGCAATCATACAGAATAGGTAACTAAGAAAACTCGAGATAAACATATTGTTAACATTAACCAGTTGGATTGGTTCTCTTCTAATGTGGTGCAAAACAGTGCTAATCAAAACTTTTGTACCATTTCATCAACTATTTACTATACCCACAGTTTTATTTTAATTTTATTTTTAGCAAAAGAGCATACACACGCGCTATAATATGATATATGCTGGATTACATTTGGGGTATGTTCTGGGCCGGTACAAGCCTATAGTTGTACTGGTACAACACACTGACATTGTAATTGTATGAATCATATATTCGTCTCCAGGATAATACGATACCATATTTAGTGTTCCATCCCAGTAGCCGATGCCCTTCTTGTACTGGGGTGCTGTTAAAAAATGGTTCGTTACCAGGCATTTGATAAACAATTATCGTTCGTTACCAGCCATTTGATACACAATTATCGATGCGTTTTGATGTTGGGGAGTTGTTAAACATTAAAGTGAGGAGGGGAAGGTTTTCATAAACTTAGTACCAAAGTTTATTGTTTTTCATATATTAGTTAAAGTTTGGTTTGTTTAATGACACCACTAGAGCACATCATCGGCTAATGAATGCAAAACATCAGATAATTGTCACACGTAATATGACAAGAAACTGGCTATATTTTCCCCATTATCATCAAGGGATCTTTTATATGCACTTTCTCAGACATGATATCCTATACGAGTCGTGGGCCAGTGGTTGGAACGGGCAAACCCAATCAGAGAATGGATCCACGGAGGAGGTTTCATCCTCCGGCTCGTGCACCGCGGACGACCTGTTTTAACACTGGAGACCGTGTACATGAACAGTTTCATGCACGTACGAAGTTTACGAGTTTTCTTAACTCTCCTCCTCTTCCTTAAAATGTAGCCTAATTTATTTAAGAATTGAACGTTATATTTTTGACGTTCATACGATGATAAACACCAAGACCGTTGAGCATTATCACGGTATACCAGTACTGAAAGTGGAATTTACTCAACATGGCCATTAGGCTTATCATACTTTAGCAAAACAGTTCGAACAAATAGTTGCTTTTGTATTATTATTGTAAATTACAACATTCGAAAACATTAAAATAGCAAAACTGAAATCTCAATATACACGGCATATACAATTGTATAATATGATGAAATTTTAAAATTGAGCAACATATGAATTATTGACGAAAAAAAACCTCGAATCAAAACTAAGTATTAAATCCAAATTCATTTGTATATTATACACCATGCACATGACATGTATACATTAATCGAATTACTAATAGTTTTATTAAATATTCTAGTATAATATATGCCACCTGCATAGATAGATATCGATCGATCAATCAATAGATAAGACATATATATAGAGAGGCAGAGACAGACAGACCGATAGACCGATAGACAGACAGATAGATAGAAAACACAGAAAGACAAATATGCATATAACAATGTATAACCGTGCATTATACAGGTTGTTATATAATTTATATTTGAAGTTTTGCAAAGCATATACATGCATATATATATATATATATATATATATATATATATATATATATATATATATATATATAAACAGAAAATCCACAGTATTACATGGATTCCAACCATTAGAAAGTTCTCACTAGTACACGACTTATAAACAGAAAATCCACACCATTACATGATTTGCAAACACATAATTATGAACATTAGAAAATCCCCAATATTACTTTAATTATAAATATTAGACGAACCACACTAGTAATGCAATAAGAATTATAAATATTAAAACATACACGCTATCACATGGGTTATAAATCTCAGAAAATTTCATGTAGGATCCACACTATTACAGAAATTATTACCATTAGAATATCCACACTTTTACATGCATTATAAACATTAGAATATCCACACTTTTACATGGATTATAAATATTAGAATATCCACACTTTTACATGGATTATAAACGTCAGAATATCCACACTATTACATGGATTATAAACGTCAGAATATCCACACTATTACATGGATTATAAACGTCAGAATATCCACACTATTACATGGATTATAAACCTTAGAAAATCCGCACTATCACATGATTTATAAACGATTAGAATATCCCCATTAGCACACGAATTAAAAAAAAAAAAGTAGATCTACACTTTTCCATGGCTTATAAACAAACGTTTCTCACTGCCACATGAATTAAACACATTAAAAAAGACACACTATTTTATAAATTACAAATATAAGGAAATCAGCACTATTGCAAGAATTATTATAAACA
>NC_054699.1:37516413-37591326 GCF_016097555.1 Gigantopelta aegis
AGAACTGCAACTGTGATAGGCATGACGACGACAGGTGCTGCCAGATACCAGAAGATCTTGTCTGAAATCAAACCAAAGATAGTGGTTGTTGAAGAAGCAGCAGAAGTTCTTGAGGGACATATTATCACGACTCTGAGTCAGGGATGTGAGCATCTCATCCTTATAGGAGACCACAAACAGCTGAAGCCCAATCCTAATGTGTACAAGCTCGCTAAGAAGTACTGCCTCGACCTGTCCCTGTTTGAGAGAATGATAAATAACGGTGTGCAGTGTAACACTCTGGAGATCCAACACCGGATGAGACCGGAGATATCCAGTCTCATGACACACATCTACCCAAATCTCAAAGATGACGAATCAGTTAAGGCATTTCCTAACATTATGGGTGTGTCTCAAAACCTGTTCTTCTTAACACACAATCATCCAGAGAAGCATGACACGGAAATGGTGAGCCATTCCAATGAGTTTGAGGCAGCATATGTGAAGGAATTCTGTTTGTACTTGCTGAAGCAAGGATATGATCGATCACAGATTACTGTTCTCACTACATATTCCGGACAATTGTTGGCATTGAAGAAGCTAATGCCAAAGGATGTCTTTGGTGGAGTCAGAGTGACTGTTGTTGATAACTTTCAGGGTGAAGAAAATGACATCATTTTGCTCTCACTAGTGCGAAGTAATGAGGAAAACAGCGTTGGTTTCTTAAAAATAGAAAACAGAATTTGTGTTGCCCTTTCTCGTGCAAAGCATGGCCTCTTCGTTATTGGAAACTTTGACCTTCTATCTGAAAACAGCGAACTCTGGAAAGCTTTAGTCAGGGACTGTAGAACCAATGAACAAATTGGTCCAGGTTTAAAATTGTTCTGTCAGAACCACCCTAAAGATGCTGGATTTGTAGCGACAAAAGGAGACGACTTTAAAAAGGCACCAGAAGGAGGGTGTATGAAGCCTTGCGAGTTCAGGCTTGAATGTGGCCATGTCTGTACTCGCCCCTGTCATCCATACGATCGAGACCATGCAGAGTACCAGTGCAACAAGCCGTGTACGAAAGTGATTTGCGAAAATAGCCACCAGTGTACAAGGAGATGTTTTCAAGAGTGTGGAAAATGTATGGTGAAAATCGAGAAAATTGTCCCAATATGCCAACATAAGCAAATGATTGAATGCCATCTTGATCCAAGAAAGTTCTCTTGCAGAGAAAACTGCAACAAAATACTGCCTTGTGGCCACAAATGTGGAGTTCTGTGTGGATCTACTCATCAATGTACTGAATGGGTGAAGAAAACATTTGACTGTGGTCACTCAGCTGATGTACGATGTGAGCGCCAGCATACAGCAAAATGTAATAAGAAGTGCACCACTAAACTGCTGTGTGGTCATGGTTGTAAAGGAAACTGTCAGATTTGTCATAATGGAAAGCTTCACAAAAGCTGTTCACAAAACTGCAGCAGAATCCTGGTGTGTGGTCACGAGTGTACCAGCACGTGTTCAAACTGTCCACCATGTGAGAAGGTGTGTGAGAATCGGTGTCCGCACAGCAAGTGCTTCAAGAAGTGTGGAGAGTTATGTGTGCCATGCATGGAACCATGTGGCTGGGTCTGTCGACACCGTCGGTGTGTAAAGAAATGCAGCGAGCCATGCAACAGAGATCCGTGTAACCAGCCGTGCGAAAAACCTCTTCGCTGTGGTCATCAGTGCATCGGTATGTGTGGAGAACCTTGTCCCAGGTTATGTCGCGTCTGTAACAAGGAAGAGGTGACTGCCATTTTTTTCGGAACAGAAGATGAAGAAGATGCTAGATTCGTCGAGCTGGAGGACTGTGGCCATGTTGTAGAGGTTTCGGGTCTCGACCACTGGATGCAAAGTCAAACCCACACAGACGGCAATGCCGAGCAGGCTCTGCAACTGAAAACGTGTCCAATTTGTAAGACTGTTATTCGTCAGAACATGAGGTATGGAAAACTTATCAGAGAACGACTACGAGACATTGAACAGGTGAAGAGACGTGTTTTGGGTAGCAAACACAAGATTAGACAACTTGAGCAGGAAATTCAAATTCAAATTCAAATCCATATTAGCACCAACAAATACAACGAGAGGAAAGAAATATATGAGCATGGTTACAATAACAGCGAAACAGGTCTAACAGCCATTTTAAATCAGCTTGAGTTTTTGAGTAAAATCGAAAACATGATTAGTAAATTCGAGAAGTTTAATGCTGCGACAGCCTTGTTAAGAATACACGTGAAGCTTTACCTTGCAGACTTGGAACGTTTTCGTCAATGGATATTGGCTAAAAAGGCAGTTGTATTGAGCGAACAAGAGGTGTCTGATGCCCAAAGAGAACTAGAACGCTATAATGCAGCTCTTGGAATCCTCAGGATGGAAAAGATTTTGAAGGACAAAAATATTCAACTGGATTCAGTGCTGGAGGAAAAACTCCAGAGAGTGAAACGCTATGTAGGTGGGAAGAGACCGTATTTACCAGAAAGACAGCAGTATGTGAAGACAGTGGTGGACGAGATTAAAAAGCTGGCTCCGGACTCTGGGTTGGGAATCAGTGATGCTGAACGAGTTTCCATAGTAAAGGCGATGGGTCTTTCAACTGGACATTGGTTTAAATGTAAAAATGGTGAGTTGATGTTCATAATAATAATAATAATGGAAATATTGTAAATTTCGTTTGTCATTGTTAATATTTTAGGTTTGTTTTGTTTTACAAAAACAACAAAAAAAACAACAACAACAACAACAACAACAGAAACAGAAACTGTATAATCTGAAATACTGAACCATTGTTGTTTCCTTCCAAGGATTTTCCGCTTTAAACTAACTGTATTAAGTAGCCAGATATCAAACAGCACCTTACTAAATAGGATGCAAAATCACTAAACTACTTGTGGGCAGTTTCTCGGTGATAGGTGTTACATTTACAGCCCATTTTTTATTTTCATAATATCAAATAACATTGTTTTAAAACTTTCAAGCCATTTAAAAATTGAGTTACAGCTATTGTTTAATGTTTTAGAATTGTGTAGCGATCTCTTAAAGTTGTGACGCGATACTGAACAACATGTTCACTGCGTATACTAGTACCTGTATTTTGAGCACTATTTTTGTGTCCAGGCATTTATTGTATCTTCATATTAGGTGACCATAAGCTACTTAATGCTACAGTAAAATTCATCAAACTACCATTAAGTCATCTTTGGTGGCCATTTAATTACCTGTGCTGATGTTAATTCTTTTAACACAATATCTGACAATTGACATATTAATCGATATACACCAGCAATGAAAAAGGTTAACAATTAATGTTATGTTTGTCTGTTTTAAGGTCACATCTATGCTATTGGTGATTGTGGTGGAGCCACGGTAGAATCTAGGTGTCCGGAATGTAATGCAGCTATCGGCGGGGGAGACCATCGATTGAGGTCCGACAATGCTCTTGCAACAGAGATGGATGGCGCCAGACATGCTGCCTGGTCTGAACAGGCTAATCTAGGAAACTTTCTACTGGATGACCTAATATAACAACTGATAACTAGTTATCTTGCTGTATGGTACGAATATTCAACTCTATGACCTAGTTTAACAACTCTAACCTGTTGCCCAGAGCACAAACGTATGAATTTGTAGCCCACAACAATGTTTAAACAAAACAAAATCTGACGACAATTTTGAGACTTCCTATGGCATTTTTTAAATAATAGTGTATATGTATATAATAAATAAACAATTTGATGGTGTTTTTTTCGAATACGACGTTTATGTCAACTCCATATTAAACCATATTTTTCACACATCACTTGATGACAAAAATAGTTTTAGAAAAACCCCATGATAAAAGCAGGATCTCTCTCTCTCTCTCTCTCTCTCTCTCTCTCTCTCTCTCTCTCTCTCTCTCTCTCTCTCTCTCTCTCTCTCTCTCTCTCTCTCTCTCATATATATAATGTAATAAAAATATGTGATATTTTTCAAATCACCTACATTGTACTTTCAGAATTTGATAAATTTGCAAAATAGATATAAATTAATCCGGTCACGGCGCTGCTTTTATTGATATGTAAGCAAATGTATGTCAGCAATACTCCCTAACTGACGTATGCATTCATAATTATCAAACAAAAACGGTTCTACAGCAACTTTACATTGAAAGAAGTTCAGAGTTCTAAGAACCCCGCCACCTCCCAACAATACATAATACAATTTTTTATTCCTAGTATATGATATTCACCATATCGAATCACACTCTGGTAATAAGCTCTCTCTCTATATATATTATAGTCAGTTTTCGTACCCTTGTTTGGCTTCGTACACAATAGAGGCTATTTTTTTTTTTTAAATACGATTTTTATTTTTTTGATGTGTGAAAACCATATTTTCACGAAGTGCGAAACAATGAGATATGATTTTCACACATCCTGAGATAGAATAGTTTATTTATAATATACATCTTTTCTAATTTTGGACTATATCTTTGGCTTATCCTATCGAAAATACGCAACGCCATGATATATTTTTGTTCGGTGGAACTTTAGCAGAAAATGTACTAGACCATCGACTTTTCAAAAGAATTATGAATAAAAATTACCATTATTAATTATTAAATTAATAATTATTTAATAATACTGCAAAACACACACACACACACACACACACACACACACACACACACACACACACACACACACACACACACACACACACACATCGATCGAACCGGAAGTAAATTTTAACTTACGACAGGACATTGTGTCACCGTTATTGCACTTCATATCCATTTTTAAATTACTTTATTTTTTTATTTTTAAAATACGATCAGTTGAATTGGTAATTATAAAACTGAAAACGATGAAGAGACATTGACCTCTATAATCAGATCGTAATAAGTTGCAACGAAGATAATTGAATTATAAAATATTAATATGATTTCTATATTTTCACTAACTAAAAAACAGTGAAAGTGTGACTTTTCTCTGAATATCACCTTTATGGTTTCCATAAATCTATATATTTCATAGCTAGATATATATATATATATATATATATATATATATATATATATATATATATATATATATAATAAATTTATATGACATATCTAACGGTAAGTTGTTGATACATTACCTTTTAGTTTTACCATCTCTCTTAATACTTCAATTTAATATTTTGTCTAAAATTATGAAAAATAAAAACATACCAACTGTAAAGTGTATTCACTGTTCTCGGAACTGTTTTTACAGGGGTCTTAATACTTCAATTTAATATTTTGTCTAAAATTATGAAAAATAAAAACATACCAACTGTAAAGTGTATTCACTGTTCTCGGAACTGTTTTTACAGGGGTCAAGGTAAGTAAACTAGTTTTTATTTTAATGTGGCGGACAGTCATACTACCAGTTTTTATGCATGATGTTTCTGTTTTAAGAACGCTAGCATAATTTCAATGCAAAACTTGCTATTGAAAACTTTTTGTTTGAAGATTACTAATGTACCTGACAATGTGAAGAAAATCGTGTTATTAAAAAAGTTATACTGTTACGAAATATGGATTTCAAGTGAAATTACGTTAAGATATATTATATTTAATGTGTACCAAGCCAAAACAAGGTGCAAAAAGTGGCTGTCGTCGACCGTAATTTGCATAGTTATCAAATTACCTATTATATTATAATTATATTTATATTATATTATATTTATATTATATTATATTATTATTATATTTATATTATATTATATTATATATATATATATATATATATGTGTGTGTGTGTGTGTGTGTGTGTGTGTGTGTGTGTGTACAGTAAAACCCATCTAAACCAGATACCCGTGGGACCATTAATATTGTCCAGTGTTTATAGTCTGGGTCCCACACAGAAAAAAACTGCATATTTTGAAGATTTTATGAAACTATCAGGGCTTGAAGGTAACATATGTGGCTTCAATCTCAGAAGGGGTGCCCACTCATCCGGGCACTACTTTCAAGATGGCCGCCATTGTTCAAAATGGCCACCGTTTTTCGAGGTGCGAACACTAAAAATGATAGAAATAACCGATTTCAATGATCTTAGTGTCGATTCATATGTTTTTGACAACTCTAAAACTGAATATTGAGTTTGTAATTTCTAAAATCCATCATGGCGACCCGTAGCGGCCAGTTTCCAAGATGGCCGCCATTATTTGTGAAAAAAAAAAAAATTAACCGATTTTCACAATCTTGGTGTAGATTTATATGTTTTTGACCATAGTAAGACAGATTATGTATATTAAAATTTGAAAAATTGAATATTGTGATCAGTAACGGCCACTTTCCAAGGTGGCAACTGTGTTCCATCAAAGTGAAATTGGGCTTAGTTGTTGGAGTGCATTTGAGTTGAGCTTTTCTGCAGGAGCAAGCCCTCGAACATCCCTTCGTGCATCTGCACTTGACTAACTCTTGACAAGATTTGCATGGTTTATCTAAAGTGGACCACTTAGGCTCCCAGTGACTATCAGTTTTCTATCATCCCCATTCTTTTGGACATTGGTATATTGGTTCAGCTTCGCGCGACTGCCCCCAAACATGGCGACTTTGAAACGCTGCACGTAGGGTAGGGTATGCTGTCGTAATGCTTCCTTCGTTGGAGGCAAACTTTCGAGTCGTTTGTTCCCAATGGTGAACTGTTCTTTTTGGAGCATGTTGACCTCTGTTCAGTGCTAGATGAGTGCATCAAGCATGTGAAGCGCTCTAAGTTCCTAAATACATCATCAGGTAACGAACGTAACACAGTAGATATACTGGTGAATTACGACGTAACTGCTGGGAAAGCCTTCCACGTTTGCCAGGCTGTTTTTTTCCCTCTGCCAACAAAGGCAGACACAGTGTCACACCCACTATACGCGTGGAAGCCAGGAAGAGCTGAGCACATTACGATACCAATTTCACCAGCAATTCTATGTACAGGAATATTTCTATAGTTCTTGCCTGTTCCGAATAACAACCACAGTTCTCGTAGTCCTATAGCATATAACTTGTTGAAGCTAGCTAAAGCAAGCACTAACACATCCGTATCTACTGTCCGGATGCCTATCTTGGTTATTCCGTTTGTTACCATATCTGTTAGATTTACGAATATCCTGGTATCCGCCTCTTCATGCTTTAAGGTGGGTGGAAGGGTTGATGCAGATGCTGAATCCTCCCAACTTCTGGGCAGTGCACCTGGTAACCGGACAACCATCTTCACCCCTGTACCCCATTTCTGTCGCGTGTACTCTTTCAAGCTATCTTTTACGTATGTATCCCAAACAACATCAAGACGGGTAGCATTAACTGTTGTGACTTGTTTGGTGAGATGAGGAGCAAACGTGTTCGAATAGTACTGGTCAAATGTTTTCAGTTCTTTTCCGGCTTGCAAGATGTTAACGAGTGCAGCTCCGTCAATGATCAAACCATCACATATGACACGGTTGCTTGCTGTGTTGTCAGCATTGTCTGGCACAGTTTCTAACAGTCCGAGCAGGTCAGCTTTCTGCCCGAGATAGAGATCACCATCTGCAAACAAGGCAGAAGGAAATGGTTAATTTTCACACTGAAAGAATGTATCTAGATCTAGCTGACGGTTCTGGCTGACGATGAACAATCTGGAGAACAACTCTACATCCAATTTAAGGATACGGACATGTCCATCGGCCTTTGTGCGACGCTTCTTCTTACTCGCAAATAGTGGTAGATTTGTCCGAGTAATTGCTGCATCCAGTGGCTCTGATCTCCGAACAAATCTTTCTTCTCGACATTCCAGTCCAGTTGATTCTGCTCCGTTCATCTTTTCCACAATGTCAGCTTGAACGATGACCTTTGAGTCCAAGACGAATAGCTCTGAACTGTCATCACTGAATGAGTTACCAAACTCGTTGAATGAATCCTGCACAGGTTGAACTTTCTTCGAGAACTTTGTTTGAAAGGGTCGATACTGCTCATGGTGTTTCGGATTTACAGGAGCAGAGTTCTTGTTGAGATCAACCTCGAATTCGTTGATAAGTTCACTCAGTAATTTGACCAACTATATTCCATCTACGTAAGGCATCATTGTCTTCAGTAAGTCCGATAGCACCTCCATCACCTTTGACAACAGCGTTGTTTTGCTCATGGGCTTGATCAATTCCAATCGCCGAAAATGGCCTATGAGTTTTACAGATAGCAAAGTCTCCGGTGATGAGTTTTACAGATAGCAAAGTCTCCGGTGAGAAATCTTCGGTAGATGGCAGGTGCAGTAGTTTCGAGTTCGACAAGGTCTTTCACATGTACCGAAAGCCAACGCGAGTAGTTTGGGTGGTCCATTACGAAAAACCATGGTAGCATCTTCTTCAGTGAAGTGAGGTACAAACCAAAGTTGCGTTGACAAATCGAGCGGACAAATGTGAAGAGAAGCTTCAAGAGCTAAAGTGATATGAGCCAATACTTGAACAGTGGATGCTGTTTAGCTTCTTCCGAACACCAATCTTCAAATGCAACTTGTTCGCCGTTTTCTTCGAACAAAAACAATATAGTTTGACACCAGAATCATTCCCCAAAAATGACAGCCATCTTGAAAAGTGGCCGTTACTGATCACAATATTCGATTTTCCAAATTTTAAACTTCATAATCTGTCTTACTATGGACAAAAACATATAAATCGACACCAAGATTGTGAAAATTGGTTAATTATTAAACAAAATTTAAATAATGGCGGCCATCTTGGAAAATGGCCACTACGGGTCGCCATGTTGGATTTTCGAAATTACAAACCCAATATTCAGTTTTAGAGTTGTCAAAAACATATAAATCGACACTAAGATCATTGAAATCGGTTATTTCTATCATTTTTAGTGTTCGCACCTCGAAAAACGGTGGCCATTTTGAAAAATGGCAGCCATCTTGAAAATAGTGCCCGGATGAGTGGGCACCCCTTCTGAGATTGAAACCATATATGTTACCTTCAATCCCTGAAAGTTTCATAAAATCTTCATAATATGCAGTTTTCTTATGAAAACTGGTATCTGGGAGCCGGACTATTAGAGGTGTCTGGTTTTCAGCGATTTACACTGGTATATACTACTCAAAAGAATTTAAGGGTCAGACGATATTTTCGACATTATTTTCTGAATGTCAATTATATTAGCTAGACCATAATGTCACGCATGGTATTGTTCCATTTTGACGAAAGTGGGTCTAAGCAACCCATAAATGAATTAAAATCCACTGTCATTGACACTGTCGACTAGTTCTAATGGCGAAAACATGCTTACATTTGCACGTAAATTAGGGCGAAAGCGAAAGGTCTGCTAAGTGCCCATAACTTGCTTTTTCACAAAGCGCTTCATTTGCACGCTTTGCATGTGTATTCCATGTTCCTAATGCTGAATTTCCGTATAATTGGAGCTTGCGTTCGTGTACGGTGCACACTCCAAATTCGACAATGGTACGACGTCAACTGACTCTCAAAGATCGAGGAAGGGCTATTGCTTGGCTTCAGGATGGCAATACGCAAAGAAATGTTGCTCTGAGACTTGGTGTCAGTCAGAGTGTCGTTGGCCGACTGTGGCAACGGTACCTAGCAACGAATTCTGTTCGAAATCGTCCACGTTCGGGAAGACCCCGAAGCACTACAAATAGAGAGGACCGCTACATCACCAATATGGCTCTACGTCAATGCACAACCACTGCACGCCGATTACGTGACAATCTGCGGACTGCGACTGGAACTCGAGTGTCTGATCAAACCATACGCAATCGTCTGAGAGCCAATAATCTACGCTGCCGTCGCCAGGCTGTTCGACCACCACTCCTACCACGTCACAGAACGGCCAGACGTCACTGGTGCACGCTTCATCTGCGGTGGCAACGTGTTCAGTAGGGTCGAGTGATGTTCACTGATGAGTCCAGGTTTAGTCTCCAGTTCAGCGACGGTCGGGTTCGTGTCTACAGACGTCCTGGGGAGCGCTTCGCTGACGTTAACGTTAGACAACGTCACCGGTTCGGTGGTGGCAGCGTCATGGTGTGGGGCGGCATCTCTATCCACCACAGGACCCCCCTCTATGTGGTGGATGGCAATCTGAATGGAATCCTCTATCAGAATGAGATTATCCGGCCGTTGGTTCTCCCAGGCCTTCAGCAGATTGGCGGCGGGGCAGTTCTGCAGGATGACAATGCCAGACCCCTACGCGCCAGGGTGGTAACGGACTTTCTCAGACAACAAGGTATCGCCAGGATGGATTGGCCAGCATATTCGCCTGACTTGGCCCCAATAGAGACGCCTGGGACGAATTAGGCAGGAGAGTTCGGGATAACCATGCCCCTCCGGCCAACCTTCATGATCTGGGTCAACTTCTTATGGCAGAGTGGCAGGCCATTCCCCAAGAGTTCTTCAGACGTCTGATCAACAGCATGAGGCAACGATGTGTCGAGTGTATTCGCGCCAGGGGTGGATTCACACACTATTAAACGAATGTTCTAATGTGTAAAATCCATGTTTGACAACCTTCAACTTTGACAGCATGTCATGTGACTTTCTTGTATACAGTGACGTTTATTTGTGTGTTTTTTGTAAATATGGAACGATAAATTAAATTTTTGATGTAGTTTACATCATCAATCTAATACACTCTGAAACTTATTTGGTTATAAATTTTTGACCCTTAAATTCTTTTGAGTAGTATAAAACGTTTGTTGTATTCTGTTGTTTGTTTCTGCTGGAGTCCTATTCATATTCGGTTTTATATATGTATATATAAATCTAGCAGATAATAATGTAATAAAGAACCTTTAACTTAAGTTATTTTAACGTTTGCTTATATATTTTAATTTTTTTAAATAATGTAATGTTGATCATCAAGTGCCGAAGTTTAGCTTTAAAAATTGATATAGCAATGAAATGCTATTGACATCTTTTCGACACCACAAAGCCAACATTACTTTTTTCTACTCTTTATTTTGCATAATAAACGGTTTTAAAACAAAATCAAATTCAAACAATAGGAAGACAGTGGATTAAATTCATTGTTGTTTTGTCGATCCTTGAAGCAAACTGTAAAAATGTTTCTTAAAGATATAAAAGCTGTCACTTGATAAAAAGCTGTCACTTGATCTTTAACATGGCTAACCTGATCATTTGCATCTTGCACTAGCTATTTGCCACCACTAGCTATTTGCCACCCGTGCACAGTCATATGTATCGGAGATTAGACACCTAATGGCTAACCTGATCATTTGTATCTTGCACTAGCTATTTGCCACCCGTGCACAGTCATATGTATCGGAGATTAGACACCTAATGGCTAACCTGATCATTTGTATCTTGCACTAGCTATTTGCCACCCGTGCACAGTCATATGTATCGGAGATTAGACACCTAATGGCTAACCTGATCATTTGTATCTTGCACTAGCTATTTGCCAACCGTGCACAGTCATATGTATCGGAGATTAGACACCTAATGGCTAACCTGATCATGTGTATCTTGCACTAGCTATTTGCCAACCGTGCACAGTCATATGTATCGGAGATTAGACACCTAATGGCTAACCTGATCATTTGCATCTTGCACTAGCTATGTTCGAAGCCAGGTAGAAGATGGCGAAGTGACAAGAAACGAAATAATTTGTGGCGCCATAATTATTGACAACAGTATAATCGTCCGGTTTTCAGAGGTACATATTGCACTAAATAAAGAGTTTGGGACTGAATTATTTGTCCGGTGTTCAGTTTAGAGAGGTTTCCGAATTAAACTTTAGTGTCAAAAGATGCTAAAATCACGGAACCGTGGAAAATGTCCGGTTTTGAGAAAATTCCGGTTTAGAGAGAATCCGGTCTTGAGAGATTTCTCTCTCTCTCTCTCTCTCTCTCTCTCTCTCTCTCTCTCTCTCTCTCTCTCTCTCTCTCTCTCTCTCTATATATATATATATATATATATATATATATATATATATATATATATATTGCAGACTTATCAACTACATTCTTGTGAACTGAGTGAAATTAAATATATATATTTCAGGGAGTCTGACGAAATGTTCCGGTATACACAGTGACCGATTACACAGATATCTGTTTTCGCTGGACAGGACTTAGAGATGATGCCAGTTTCGACACAAATCCAGATTTCACAGATACCGGTTTAGACAGAGTGCACTATATAGTTTTCAGCTTTTAAAATATCACTTTATCTCAGAAAGGCATCTTCTAACGTTTATAGTCCATAGCATGGCTATTTTAATATGTATAGTTCATATAATATCAGTGGTGGTGTTCGTCTAATAGTTACGATTCATGTAATAGTAAGTATTTTGCTAATGTTTATAATCCATTGTATTTAACTATGGTACATGTTTATAGTTACCATCTTTTAAACGATCACATCAGCTTATCTCTGTAAGTAGTATTTCTTATTCTAAGCACAATCGTGTATTCTGTGTTTTATTAACTTCCAATTTCGATGTGTTTTCTAGTAGTACGGAGCTTTCAGATAATATTATATTGGTATGCTATCTTCAAATGTTTATAATCTATTTAATAATGTGAATATTCTGATGTTTATAATTCATGCAATAGTGCTGATTTCCTTATATTTGTAATCTATAAAATAATGTTAGTCTTCTAATGTGTTTAATCCACGTGAAAGTAATAATGTGGCCATTCTAAATGTTAATAATTTCTGTAATAGTGTGGATCCTACATGGAATATTCTGAGGTTTATAACCCATGTGATAGCGTGTATGTTTTAATATTTATAATTGTTATTGCATTACTAGTGTCGTTCGTCTAATATTTATAATTAAAGTAATATTGGGGATTTTCTAATGTTCATAATTATCTGTTTGCAAATCATGTAATGGTGTGGATTTTCTGTTTATAAGTCGTGCACTAGTGAGAACTTTTTAATGGTAGTAATCCTTGTGATACTGTGGATTTTCTGTTTATAAACCGTGTAACAGTATGGATCTTTTATATTTTAAACAAATTGATTAAAGTAACTGTTAAAATGTTTATTGGTCACCAGTCCTTGTAGAGTCGGGTTTTGTTTTGTTAATTGTTATGTTTCTCTCCACTAGATAATGAAAACAAACATCCACGTCAAAATAATTACATTGAAAAAGAATAGGCATTCCTCCCATAACCTAGGCACTGCAGTTCACAATTGAACAAGGTAGTTTATGGCGTGAAATACGTGGCTGTCTGTTTTATATATATATATATATATATTATATGCTTTGAAAAACTTCAAAGATACATTATATAATAATCTGTGTAATGCACGGCTATAGATAGTTATATGCGTATTTGTCTTGCTATGTTTTCTACCTACCTGTCTGTCTGTCTGTATGTCTGTCTATCGGTATGTCTGTCTCGGTCTCTATATATATGTATATTCATCTATCTATCTATCTGCCTTCTATCTGTCTGTCTGTCTATCTGTCTATCTATCGATTTATCTATCCATCTATCCATCTATGCAGGTAGCATACATTTATACTAAAATATTTAATAAAACTATTAGCAATTCGATTGATGTATACATGTCATGTAAATGGTGTATAATGTACACATGAATTTGGATTTAATACTTAGTACTGATTGGGGTTTTTTCACCAATAACTCATATTCTGCTCAATTTATCATCTTTTAGACGATCATTTCAGGTTATACCTATAGCTAGTATTTCTTATTCAAGGCACAATCGTGTATTATGTGTTTAATTTCCAATTCCAATTTGTTTTCAAGTAGTACCGAGCTTTCAGATAATATTATATTGATATGCTAATTTTAAATGTTTATAATCTATGTAATAATATGAATATTCTGATGTTTATAACAATTCTTGCAATAGTGCTGATTTCCGTATATTTGTAATTTATAAAATAGTGTGTCTTTTTTAATGTGTTTAATCCATATGACAGTGAGAAACGTCTGTTTATAAGCCATGTAAAAGTGTAGATCTACTAATTTTTATAATTCGTGTGCTAATGGGGATATTCTAATGTTTATAAATCATGTGATAGTGCGGATTTTCTAAGGTTTATAATCCATGTAATAGTGTGGATATTCTGACAGTGTGGATATTCTGACGTTTATAGTCCATGTAAAAGTGTAGATATTCTAATGTTAATAATCCATGTAAAAGTGTAGATATTCTAATGTTAATAATCCATGTAATAGTGTGGATATTCTAATGGTAATAATTTGTGTAAAAGTGTGGATATTCTGACGTTTATAATCCATGTAAAAGTGTGGATATTCTAATGTTTATAATCCATGTAAGAGTGTGGATATTCTAATGTTTATAATCCATGTAAAAGTGTGGATATTCTCATGTTTATATTCCATGTAAAAGTGTGGATATTCTAATGTTTATAATCCATGTAAAAGTGTGGATATTCTAATGTTTATAATCCATGTAAAAGTGTGGATATTTTAATGTTTATAATATCTGTAATAGTGTGCATCCTACATGGAATTTTCCGAGGTTTATAAGCCATTGTTTACTGTTTACTGTTTACTGTTTATAATTAAAGTAATATTGGGGATTTTCTAATGTTCATAATATGTGTTTGCAAATCGTGTAATGGTGTGGATTTTCTGTTTATAAGTCGTGTACTAGTGAGAACTTTCTAATGGTTGTAATCCATGTAATGCTGTGGATTTTCTGTTTATAATCCATATAACAGTATGAACAAACTGATTAAAGTAACTGTTAAAATGTGTATTGGTCACCAGTCCTTGTAGAGTCGGGTTTTTGTTTTGTTAATTGTTATGTTTGTCTCCACTAGATAATAAAAACATCCACGTCAAAATAATTACATTGATAAAGAATAGGCATTCCGCCATAACCTAGGCACTGCAGTTCACAATTGAACAAGGTAGTTTATGGCGTGACATACGCGGATGTCTGTTTTACTTATATATATATATATATATATATATATATATATATATATATATATATATATATATATATATATAGCTTTGAGAAAAACTTTATATAATAATATGTGTAATGCACGGCTATACATAGCTATATGCGTATTTGTCTTTCTTTGTTTTCTATCTGTCTGTCTGTCTGTCTGTCTATCTGTTTGTCTGTCTATCGGTATGTCTGTCTTGGTCTCTGTATATATGTATATTCATCTATCTATCTATCTATCTATCTATCTATCTATCTATCTATCTATCTATCTATCTGTCAATCTGTCCATCTATCTATCTATGCAGGTAGCATACATTTATACTAGAATATTTAATAAGACTATTAGTAATTCGATTGATGTATACATGCCATATAAATGGTGTATAATGTAGAAATGAATTTGGATTTAACACTTGGTGTTGATTGTGTTTTTTTCACCAATAACTCATATTGTGCTCAATTTACCATCTTATAGACGATCATTTCAGGTTATACCTGTAGCTAGTATTTCGTATTCTAGGCACAATCGTGTATTCTGTGTTTAACTTCCAATTCCAATTTGTTTTCTAGTAGTACCGAGCTTTCAGATAATATTATATTGATATGCTAACTTTAAATGTTTATAATCTATCTAATAATGTGAATATTCTGATGTTTATAATAATTCATGCACTTGTGCTGATTTCCTTATATTTGTAATCTATAAAATAGTGTTAAGTCTTCTAATGTGTTTAATCCATGTGGCAGTGAGAATCGTCTGTTTATAAGCCATGGAAAAGTGTAGATCTACTAATTTTTATAATTCATGTGCTAATGGGGATATTCTGATGTTTATAAATCATGTGATAGTGCGGATTTTCTAAGGTTTATAAATCATGTGATAGTGTGGATATTCTAATGTTTATAAATCATGTGATAGTGCGGATTTTCTAAGGTTTATAATCCATGTAATAGTGTGGATATTCTGACGTTTATAATCCAAGTAAAAGTGTGGGTATTCTAATGCTTATAATCCATGTAACAGTGTGGATATCCTGATGTTTATCGATTAATGTATACATGTCATGTAAATGGTGTATAATGTACACATGAATTTGGATTTAATACTTGGTGTTGACTGGAGGGTCTTTTCGTCAATAATTCATATTTTGCTCAATTTAGAATTTTCACCATATTATACAATTGTACATACAATTGTGTATATTTAGATTTCAGTTATCTAATTTTAATGTTTTCGAATGTTGTAATTTACAATAATAATACAAAAGCAACTCTTCTAAAATATAGGACTATTTGTTCGAACTGTTTTGCTAAAGTATGATAGGCCTACTGACCATGTTTAGTAAATTCCACTCTAAGTACTGGTATACCGCGATAACGCTCTACGCCATTCATACAGTGTGTAAAACGGTTTTGGTGTTTATCATCGTATGAACGTCAAACATATAACGTTCAATTCGTAAATAAATTAGGCTATCAATGGCAACATCAGCATTGTTAATGTTCACTTTAAAATAGAGGTGGAGAGTTAAAACAGGTCGTAAACTCCAGTGTTAAAACAGCTCGTAAACTCCAGTGTTAAAACAGCTCGTAAACTCCAGTGTTAAAACAGGTCGTCCGCGGTGCACGAGCCGGAGGATGAAACCTCCTCGGTGGATCCATTCTCTGATTGGGTTTGCCCGTTCCAACCAATGACCCACCCCAAACAAAAAATCCTAGCTACGGTCATGGTATTATCTGATGTTTTACATTCATTAGCCGATGATTACTAAATCGATGTGCTCTAGTGGTGTCATTAAACAAACCAAACTTTAACTAATATATGAAAAACATTAAAGTTTGGTAGTAAGTTTATGAAAACCTTCCCCTCCCCACTTTAATGTTTAACAACTCCCCAACATCAAAACGCATCGATAATTGTGTATCAAATGGCTGGTAACGAACGATTTTTTTAACAACACCCCAGTACAAAAAGGGCATCGGCTACTGGGATGGAACACACTAAATATGGTAACTATTATTCTGGACCGGCCTCGGTGGCGTCGTGGTTAGGCCATCGGTCTACAGGCTGGTAGGTGCTGGGTTCGGATCCCAGTCGAGGCATGGGATTTTTAATCCAGATACCGACTCCAAATCCTGAGTGAGTGCTCCGCAAGGCTCAATGGGTAGGTGTAAACCACTTGCACCGACCAGTGATCCATAACTGGTTCAACAAAGGCCATGGTTTGTGCTATCCTGTCTGTGGGAAGTGCAAATAAAAGATCCCTTGCTGCTAATCGGAAAGAGTAGCCCATGTAGTGGCGACATCGGGTTTCCTCTCAAACCATATGTTTGACGCCATATAACCGTAAATAAAATGTGTTGAGTGCGTCGTTAAATAAAACATTTCTTTCTTTCTTTCGTATTATCCTGGCGACGAGTATATGATTCATACAATTCCAATGTCAGTGTGTTGTACCAGTACAACTATAGGCTTGTACCCGGCCCAGAACATACCCCAAATGTAATCCAGCATATATCAGTGTTGTACTAGTACAACTATAGGCTTGTAGCCACCGGGTGGGTGTGACCCCGCCCCAGAACATACCCCAAATGTAATCCGGCATATATCATATTATAGCGCGTGTGTATGCTCTTTTGCTAAAAAAAAACAAAACAAAAAAAACTGAGTGTAGTAAATAGTTGATGAAATGGTACAAAAGGTTTGATTAGCACAGTTTTACACCACATTCGAAGAGAACCAATCCAACTAGTTAATGTTAACAATATGTTTATCTCGAGTTTTCTTAGATACCTATTATGTATGATTGCTTTTGAAATGTAATAAACATCTTTCTGTATCTTTTCTTTGTTTTGTGGAGATGGATCCCAAACTTCTTTGAAAACGCATCACTCAGTTTTCACTCATTGCTGTCGCAATACCCAATACTTGAATACAGTAACTGGGTGTGCGGTTGTTGTACAACACACTGTATCCCCAATCTTCGAATACAATAACTGGGTGAGGTTGTTGTACAACACTATATCCCCAATCTTTGAATACAATAACTGGGCGTGTACAACACACTGTATCCCCAATCTTTGAATACAATAACTGGGTGTGTACAACACACTGTATCCCCAATCTTTAAATACAATAACTGGGTGTGAGGTTGTTGTACAACACACAGCCTATCCACAATCTTTGAATACAATAACTGGGTGTGAGGTTGTACAACACACTATATCCCCAATCTTTGAATACAATAACTGGATGTGAGGTTGTTGTACAACACACTATATCCCCAATCTTTGAATACAGTAACTAGATGTGAGGTTGTTGTACAACACACTGTATCCCCAATCTTTGAATACAGTAACTGGGTGTAAGGTTGTACAACACACTATATCCCCAATCTTTGAATACAGTAACTGGATGTGAGGTTGTTGTACAACACACTGTATCCCCAATCTTTGAATACAATAACTGGGTGTGAGGTTGTACAACACACTGTATCCCCAATCTTTGAATACAATAACTGGGTGTGAGGTTGTTGTACAACGCACTGTATCCCCTATCTTTAAATACAATAACTGGGTGTGAGGTTGTTGTACAACGCACTGTATCTCCAATCTTTGAATACAATAACTGGGTGTGAGGTTGTTGTACAACACACTATATCCCCAATCTTTGAATACAATAACTGGGTGTGAGGTTGTTGTACAACGCACTATATCCCCAATCTTTGAATACAGTAACTGGGTTTGAGGTTGTACAACGCACTGTATCCCCAATCTTTGAATACAGTAACTGGGTGTGGGGTTGTTGTACAACGCACTGTATCCCCAATCTTTGAATACAGTAACTGGGTGTGGGGTTGCTGTACAGCACACTGTATCACCAATCTTAAAATACAGTATCTGGATGTGAGGTTGTTGTACAACACACTGTATCCCCAATCTTTGAATACAGTAACTGGATGTGAGGTTGTTGTACAACACACTGTATCACCAATCTTTGAATACAGTAACTGGATGTGCTGTTGTTGTACCACACATTATATCCCCAATCTTTGAATACAGTAACTGGATGTGAGGTTGTTGTACAACACACTGTATCCCCAATCTTTGAATACAATAACTGGGTGTGAGGTTGTACAACACACTGTATCCCCAATCTCTGAATACAGTAACTGGGTGTGAGGTTGTTGTACCACACACTATATCCCCAATCTTTGAATACAGTAACTGGATGTGAGGTTGTTGTACAACACACTGTATCCCCAATCTTTGAATACAATAACTGGGTGTGAGGTTGTTGTACAACGCACTATATCCCCAATCTTTGAATACAGTAACTGGGTGTGAGGTTGTACAACGCACTGTATCCCCAATCTTTGAATACAGTAACTGGGTGTGGGTTTGTTGTACAACACACTGTATCCCCCAATTTTTGAATACAGTAACTGGGTGTGGGGTTGTTGTACCACACACTATATCCCCAATCTTTAAATACAGTAACTGGATGTGAGGTTGTTGTACAACACACTCTATCCCCAATCTTTGAATAAAGTAACTGGATGTGAGGTTGTTGTACAACACACTGTATCACCAATCTTTGAATACAGTAACTGGGTGTGCGGTTGTTGTACCACACACTATATCCCCAATCTTTGAATACAGTAACTGGATGTGAGGTTGTTGTACAACACACTGTATCCTCAATTTTCGAATACAATAACTGGGTGTGAGGTTGTTGTACAACACACTATATCACCAATCTTTGAATTCAATAACTGGGTGTGAGGTTGTTGTACAACACACTGTATCCCCAATCTTTGAATACAGTAACTGGGTGTGAGGAGGTTGTACAACACACTATATCCCCAATCTTTGAATACAGTAACTGTGTGTGCGTTGTTGTACAACACGCTGTATCCCCCAATTTTTGAATACAGTAACTGGGTGTGAGGTTGGTGTACAACACACTGTATCTCCAATCTTTGAATACAGTAACTGGGTGTGAGGTTGGTGTACAACGCACTGTATCCCCCAATCTTTGAATACAGTAACTGGGTGTGAGGTTGTTGTACAACACACTATATCCCCAATCTTTGAATACAATAACTGGGTGTGTATAACACACTCTATCCCCTATCTTTGAATACAATAAGTGGGTTTAAGGTTGTTGTACAACACACTATATACCCAATCTTTGAATGCTATAACTGGGTGTGGGGTTGTTGTACGACAGACTATAGGTAGTGCTAACCAAAATAACTTCCGGCTGGGTCAAAGCTCGAGGTGCACCCAACTTTTGATAGAGAAGTAAACACCACAAGTCCTGTGATTGGTTATAAATGTGAGTGTGTTGGTTGTAAAAAATAATAGTTTCATCTGGGTAAACAAAAATATGCAATTTTATTTCATCTAGTACCAATGTGTCAAGTAGCCTTGTGCTTGAAACATGTATGGGGTACCTGTAAAAAAAAGTACTCGAAATTTGTGCGGAACTAGGGTAGTGATAGACGCTACCCGCTTGGCTCCCAAATTTTTCTGAATCAATTTAAGTGTGAGGGGTGGTAGTATATATATCCGTGGCGTTTATGTCGGTTGATACGTTGCAGGTAGGAGTTTTAGCCACATATGTTACTATTGTCGTCTATGGGATTTGATTAGGTAGTATACACCCTATAGCACATATTCAGTGCATAATAAAAAATATTATGATTTTGTCATTTATTTAATTAAACTATACTGGTTGATTAATTAGCCATCACTCGACCATGCAAGTTCACAATGACCTTGACCTTGACAATAATCTCTGTACATGGCTCTGAATGGAGTTTGAATCAAAGTTAGCACTGAAGAAAAGTTGGTTTTGGCCTATAATTCATACTGTAAAGATTTCAATAATTTGTTTCTACATGGTATTTGACTTGCCATATATACAACTGCTCTTAAATATGGTATTATATATAGGCAACCTGAACTAAGATTTTAATAGCAATTTATTTTTATATTAAAAATAGCATGTGCCAATAGTGGGTTAATGTCTTTAGTTTCCATTAACATTGTTAATTTTTTATGTATGAAATTCTGAAAACTCAAATTTGTAAAGAACTTGATTTTTATTGTCATTTTGACATATTTATAGGGTGCTAAGTTATATTTTAGACAAATTTGTAGTTTAATGCAAAATTTTAAGTAAATTTGAAGAAAAACTTTACCAAAAACATAATTAAATTTGTTGTCACTATTGTGCCTTTTTGTTCTTATTTGTACATAACAATAAGGTTGTTAAACATATACTTAGATCTCCAGATCATTTTTTTTCTTAATAATCACTTAGTTAGCTCTCAAGAAAAGCATTTTGAGTTTATACTAGATTCAGAACTAATTTTTTCAGATTTGATTATCTGCCTTGGATTAAGTTGATAATTTATTTTATTGTTAAAGCTGTATTACCTAATGTTACTAGCTAAATAAAATGCTGGATTACAGATTGTAGGAATACATCTAATATACATATTGTATTCATCCGGATTAGAAAATAATGCAAGAAAATAGATGTTCGGGTAATTTTGTCATTTAAAAATAGTTTTTTTCAGTAATTAATCAAAAATAAATGTGTGAAAGCTGCATGATAATTCCAGATATCACAACTATTAAAACCCCCTACTACAGTAGGCTATAAATAAAATATAGTCAGGAATATTGGTGGCTGCCAATGGTTTTAATGGTTCATTATGAAAATTAGCATGGCCGGTGTATTTGAAATTCCCACACCTGGTAACTTGAAGACACCCGCACCCAGCATACAGGATTTCCTCCCAACACCAATGTTCAGGACATTAAGTCATTACTTCATACAGGTACAGTCATGTTTGTGTTTCCTTCCTCAGACAGTGTATTTTTTTAATAATTTCTTTGATGTGCCTGTTAAGGTCTTCATAATCTAGGGGTCAATCAAGTGCATGTGTTTTAATGGAATTCTTTAAAGGGGTAGAGGTACTCTGACTATCTTTGTTGTCTCTACATATATACCTGAGTACACACACCCAACTGAAAGTAAATGTCTTCAGGAGTTTTATTTTAAAACATTTTTGAGGTGTACATTATATTAGGTTGCACTGTAGAAACAAGAGTTTCAGTGAGGTTGTCAGTTTATGTCAGAATACACCAGATCCTGGTTGTCATAAAGACACATAGCTGGACACTTTTTGAAAAATGTATGTTATCAGTATAGGTAGTACTAAACCAAATGACTTCCGGCTAGGTCAAAGTACTCGAATTTTGTGCGGAACTAGGGTAGTCATAGACGCTACCCGTTATCTCAGAAACGAGCAGCTTGACCCCCAATTTTTTCTGAATCACTTTAAGTGTGAGGGGTGGTAGTATTTATATCTGTGGCGTTTATGTCGGTTGATACGTTGCAGGTAGGAGTTTTAGCCACATATGTTACTATTGTCGTCTATGGGATTTGATTTGGTAGTATACACCCTATATCTCCAATCTTTGAATACAGTAACTGGGTGTGAGGTTGTTGTACAACACAATATATCTCCAATCTTTGAATACAGTAACTGTGTGTGGGATTGTTGTACAACGCACTGTATCCCCAATCTTTGAATACAATAACTGGGTGTGGGGTTGTTGTACAACGCACTGTATCCCCAATCTTTGAATACAGTAACTGGGTGTGGGGTTGTTGTACAACGCACTGTATCCCCAATCTTTGAATACAATAACTGGGTGTGAGGTTGTTGTACAACGCACTGTATCCCCAATCTTTGAATACAATAACTGGGTGTGGGGTTGTTGTACAACACACTATATCTCCAATCTTTTAATACAGTAACTGGGTGTGGGGTTGTTGTACAACACACTGTATCCCCAATCTTTGAATACAGTAACTGACCCCACCCTTTGCCGGCTTGTCCTTAATTTTTAAAATTTATTTAAAATTTATATTGTGTTTGGTGTTATTTAAAAAAAAAAAAAAAAAAATTTACTGGCATGCTCTTTTAATGTGTTTATTATTTTTATCCGGTTTTTTTAGAAATCTTTTGATTTAATAAAAAATAGGAATTCAATAGGGCGGGATGCTGCTCCTATGCCGGCGTACTGTGATTAGGTTTACCCATACCTTCTCTCAGTCGTTTGGTTTTCTAAATTAAAGGATGCCAGTGTCTTTTGAATGACGTAACGTTTATGTTCTTTTTGTCTACAGAGAGGCGCCTCGGTTCTTCGATTCTACAGAATACGTTTCACAGCCACGACTTGCCAGACTCAACTATCATTCTATAACTAGAGTTTCCTAATTACTGTTACCAGCGCTGGATAAGTAACTTGTGTCCCTCTCCTAGGGATACCACCGCTGGAAATCTATACGAGGGGTGCTGATATTGGAGGGCACGACGGTTGGACAGATGGGAGGAGGGGTGGGGTGTCCGATGGGGCGGTGGGGGGGGGGGGGGGGGGGGGCGGAGTACACCACCGGAGGATAGGGATTAGACGCTTAGGCGTAGGCGGTTTAGGCCGTAGGGAGAGATAGGTTTGTCTGGGGGTTTGCCCCCTCTCCCTTTTTTTTCACGCTTGCCTCCCTCCCCTCACTTCGGTCACACCTTAGTTACCGATATGCTCGGTACCCCTCTTTAAACTGTTTAAAGAGAAATTTAATAAATACTTTCCTGTGGCCCTTGCCAAACCTTCAATCCTCCCGTTCTCTCCAGACAGGGCGTAATTTGTAATGTTAAATTTTAATTATTAAATGCTCTGTATTTTCTTTCCGGAATAGCCCGCTCAAAAAGTTAAATAATGGTGTAGAAATTTAAAAGATTATGATTTTTATATTATATTAATTTTTAATTTTGGAAGACACCAAACAAATTTTTATTAATTATTATTAAATTAGTCCCTACATTTATTTAATTTTAGAGTAATTTTGTAAATTGTCCCGTTAAATTTCTGGCCCGGAGCAGACCCCTGGCTATCCAGGACTCGGCCCCGGGGCAGACATGCTTGAAGCTCTAGTGGCATATAAGCATGTTAAAAGTTTACCTGACCTGATCTGGCACAATACTTGGTCGCCGAGCATACAGATGAGCTGCATGTACACGATTTCTAATCGTCTGATCGTTTAAACTGTGCAGCGATGAGCTCGATTTCGTAGAACCTGGGTTCTGATGAATTGATCCTGGACTCGTGTGGTTGACCTGGGACGCCCTGAACAGGGTCGATCATCAACATTTTGGGTCTCTGGTATCTCTTCCATAGTCTGCAGATCACAGACGGCGAAACATTGAACATACTGGCTACATCACGCTGAATTCTACCAGTTTGAAGCATATCAATACCCTCAAGGTGTTTCACGTCGTAGACGCGGCATCGCTAATTCAAAGACAAACAATGCATACCATCCATAGAACAAAGGTTAATTAATCATGAGATTCAGCAAAATTAACAGTAATAATCACTCAAACAGATTTAATGCCCGCTCTGTGAAGTGTCAAAATCGTGAATGACTCCCTTCCCACATCCCCTGCGCGTGCTGTAACCTCACCGTGGTGCAGGGGTGTAACATTCTCTTTGAGAATGGCCAATACAGCACAAATTGACATTTTGAGTAAAAGTCAGTATCTATCTGTGATATTTGTATTTTTGTACAGTTCTTTACACTGTTTTTATTTAAATCTTGAATTTTTATATTGATGTTGATCATCATTTTATTTGTTTGCATTACCATAGTTTGACACCCAATAGCCGATGTATTTTTCGTGCTGGGCTGTCGTTAAACATTCATTCATTCATTCATTCCCTTCCCACATGTACGGGACTAATGCGTGGTGCTCGTGCATATTTTGGCTGTTTGAGTGTTAGGTTGTACAGCCATGAACGTTGTCTCCTAGGCAGTCATTTGTGAAAGCTGATCTCTGTTCCAATCACTGGTAATGGCATGTGCATTTTAAACTCCGCTACTTGACTATTTGATTCAAGGAAAAGTGTAGATGTGCTTGTATGCAACCGAGGTAGATTTAGGACTTTACAATGGTTAAAACATGCGTGCTTTGAATTAATGATTTCATAGAAATGTATGAAGAATGAAATTATTTTTTTAATTTTACGTTCTTTAACACATTAACTTAAAGTTTTTTGTAAAGAGGGGGACACAAAATTCTAGAAAGGGCAATTTTAAGTGTGTCGAAGGCAGATACGCCGAGCTATCTCTCTCTCTCAAATGGAGCGTTATGTGGAAGGGGGATTCGAGGCCATGCTCCCCAGAAAAGTGTGCTTTGAATCATTGGTCGTCACACCCTAATCGCCGAGTATGTGGGTCGCGCATCGCTCACGAATGAACGCCCCCATTGGTGTTCCAGTTTGATTTGTTTAACGACACCACTAGAGCACATTGATTTATTAAGCATCGGCTACTGGATGTCACACATTTGGCATAATTTTGACATAATTGTGTTAGAAAATTGTTCCATTAGTAGCAAGGGATATTTTATATGCATCATCCCATTGACATGATAACACATACCATTCCTATCATATACTAGTCGTAGTGCACTGGCTGGAACGAGAAATAGCGCAATGTATCCATCGACGGGGATTGATCCCAGACTGACCGCACATCACCACTAGGCTAGCCCCGTCACGTCACGTCCAGGGCCGTACACTCCGGAGAATCTCTCTTTTTTTTTTACTCCAGAAAATAGCATACACATCTCAGGGTTTAATTTGTATAGAATTTCATTTGTTTATAAAAAGTAGTGCCTCCTCCCCACTAGACTTTTGATCAGGGTACGGCCCTGACGTCACTGGACTAGAGGCAAGCGACAACCCGACGATCAGAGGCATTATAGTAGCTCGAGTCCCCTCCAGCCCTCCCCATATTGATATTGATATGTAGGGGAAGGCTAGAGAGCACGCTGTGTAATGCTTTGGCAATCGTTGACAACCAATTGGTCGTAAACTACTGTGTCTAAAACACACTTTATTTTTTCCTAAATCTAATGCCATAGAGGTTTAGTTTGATTATTCTCGAGTCCAGTCATGACATTAAATGCATATTAAACAGTACGAACCCGTGAAGTCCCGTAAACTACCTACAACAAAACACAGAAATGACCTGTATCACTACAGATTAAACAGTACGAACCCGTGAAGTCCCGTAAACTACCTACAACAAAACAGAGAAATGACCTTTATCATAATACACTACATATTAAACAATACGAACCCGTGAAGTCCCGAAAACTACCTACAACAAAACAGAGAAATGATCTTTATCATAATACACTGCAGATTAAACAGTACGAACCCGTGAAGTCCCGTAAACAACAAAACCTGACCTTACAACAAAGTTTAAACAGTACGAACCCGTGAAGTCCCGTAAACTACCTACAGCAAAACAGAGAAATGATATCTTTGTCGTAATACACTGCAGATTAAACAGTACGAACCCGTGAAGTCCCGTAAACTACCTACAACAAAACAGTACGAACCCGTGAAGTCCCGTAAACTACCTACAACAAAACAGAGAAATGATCTTTATCATAATACACTACAGCTTAAACAGTACGCACCCGTGACGTCCCGTAAACTACCTACAACAAAACAGAGAGATGATCTTTGTCGTAATACACCACAAATTAAACAAATAAAACATTTTCTTCGTCCCTTTAACGACGCACTGAACAGATTTTATTTACGGTTATATGGCGTCGAACATATGGTTAAGGACCACACAGATATTGAAAAAGGAAACCCGCTGTCACCATTTTATGGGCTACTATTTTTTATTAGCAACAATATATATTTTATATGTACAATCCCACAGACAGGATAATACATACCACAGCCTTCGTTGCATCACTTGTGGAGCATTGGCAGGAACGAAAAATAGCCCAATGGGCTCACCGATGGGGATCAAGCGCTTTACCACTGGGCTGTCCCGCCCTTTGCGTTACAAATGCGATATAATTAAAATATATTAGCGCCCTGCCCCCGCCCCCGCCCCCCCCCCCCCACACATAAGGTAACTATACACATTTACTAACATGTATACTGTTATGCAATAGAGAATGTACGAGGGTGTGTAGATTCCTGAAAAATAATTTGCGAGCCTCGTAGGGGCGAGTTTGTTATTTTTCATTAATCTACACTTCCGAGTGCATTCTCCAACTTAATCCATTGCATTCCAATATTTATTTACATGCTCATATACCACTAGGGTTTTAAGCATGTCCATCCCGGGCCCGTCCTCTGGATATCCAGTGAACTGGTCCGGGACAGAAATATAGGGGGAACATTTTGAAATTACAACCAAAATTATACTGGGACTTTAAAAGGACATTCCTGACTTCATTGCAATGCTATAAAGTTTCCGGCTAATAAAACCTTTTTTAATTGTTAAAATGACAATTTACTTACATTTCCTTGTCCAGAATATCTATATCTGTATATCCAATGTGTTTTTGGTCCCCCAAATGTTCGTAGTAGCTCAATATGCATTTTTGCCAAATATTTTTTCGTACGTATCAATTTATTTTTCCCTTCAACCGTCAAATAAAGTCTATTTTTAGACGGCGGATTCCCTTCGACTTGTCATGCATTTGAAGCGCATCACGTGACCTTTTTGTGACGTAGAGCACATGTAAATACCATGCTGCCTGGTCATTTCGTACCCTAGTCATTTCGTACCATTGCAAAAAGTCATTTCGTACCTTAGTTATTTCGTACCATTGTGAGAAGTCTTTCCATACCATAGTCATTTCATACCAGTATATAAAAAACGAATCGACCATAGCATAAAAGCAGTGTTTTTTTGTTTTGTTTTTTAAATTTACTTTGACAGTTTGAAAATCAGAACACATTATTGTGCAGCATATCGTTATTGATTTACCATAACACCTGTCAACTGTTATTTCCATTTTACCCGACAAGAGCCGTATTTGGTATGTACTACTAACGGCCAACTTCGATGTTTTCTGAAATTGGCTCCAATTGACCAAAGTGTGCTTTTTTTACATTCATAATTAATAAATATGCTAATAATAATAAATAAATAAATAAATAAATATGAACAATTTTTTTCAGTTACCAGCTGAAATGGTCGAATATTACTTATTATCTTATTTGTTTAAGAAATAAACAATAACAACCACTGAAAACATTGACTACCCTATCGATTACCAAATCAGCCAATTGCTCATGTTTATTACTTGTACACAATGACAATATGTTTTTTGTTTTTGCTGATCAGAAACGCCCTTAAATTAACAACAAATTTGTTTCAGTGTATGGTACGAAATGACTTGATCTTTTTTTAGGGACAAAATTAAATATTTAATGATTTATAAAGTCAGTTGCAGGTGGTGTTTGCATCTTATATACCTAATTAGATTGGGTACGACATGACTTTCAATTTTACAATGGTACGAAATGACCAAATTAGGTACGAAATGACTATGGTACAAAAGAACCAAGCTACGAAATGACTATGGTACGAAAGGACCAAGGTACGAAGTGACTAGCAACCGGCCGAAACGACCAGATACCCATAAAATTGCACCATCACAGTATTATGAGTATAATGCTTGGATTGGGGCGAGTTGACTAATGGACAAAGTTCCGATCTTTCCAACATCTATAGATCTCTATAGCTATAAGTACAAGTGACCCTAACCCTAAATGCTAGATCGATCAGAAGGCTTGCCAAGTCGAAGGCAATAGAAAAGAGACAAGATCAAAAAGTTATTGAAGTTGAAAAAAAAGAACATTATTATGAAATCTTGGAATTGTTATCGGCATCATTTCTACTTGTTTCTTTTAAAATGCGTCCATTCGTATCGCTTAGTTTAACGAATTTTTTTTGTGTAATACTACCGACTTGTAGGAAACAAATGGAAAGTCGTTGCTAATCAATGCAAAACGTCAATATTAAAAAATAAATAGCATTAAAAACGTGCTTTCCATACGGTTCGTCCACTGGACAATTCGTCCACGGACGATTGGTCCACTCGATGACTGCATTTTTTTTCATACATATTAATAGTTATTTCTTTGACATTGTAATCGTTTCTTAACATTATTTTGTGGTATACTATAACCAAAAAAGTAAAATAGAGTTAGAATTCAACATTAATATCCATTTTTTATTAACTGTTTGTATTCATTATCATGCCCCGGACGATTCGTCCACTCGCTCGTACATTATCTCGCATGTCACGATGTGGTAAATAGGTAATGCAAGCCTCCGCGTCGGAAGACTTTATTACCCCCCCCCCCCCCCCCCCATGTCATGTTCTCCTTCAATGGCGTACATTATATCCACTGTACCCTCTCTCGTCACATGTTATCCCCATATGCCTAATAACCTCGAAATAAAATAAAAACTCGTTGTCTTCAATTCCAATATAATTAAATGTACATTAAAAAACAATTCAACAAAACAACAAATGTCATTCAAACAAAGCGTGTTGTTTTAGACGCGACTTGATTCAACTTTCCGGATCTCGTTTCACGGACTGCGATTTTGTGTTTCCGTTGACTGGTGATCGCTTTGAGTCAGTTTTGTCGGAATCGAACGAAAGGATCGGCGATCTCCGTAACCCCCCCCCCCCCCCAAAAAAAAAAAAAAAAAAAAAACCCCGCGCACTTACTAAAATGTGCATCTGCATCTGCTAGATCGGGGAACTTTCTCAGATTGAATCATTGCTAAAACTAGGTTGTAGAATCGAACTTTTTGTTGAACTTTGGAGTAATCATCTATCAACAATCGGAGAAGTTGGGTCATAACCCCTACCCACCCACCCCTATGAAAATCTCAACGGATTTACACGATTTGGAAAAACGACCCTTAGAGACCCAGAAAAATCGGAAAATCCGGCATATGCCGGAAAACTTTCACCCATGGAAATGTACTGGGGAAATAAAAACCCAGTGGACGAATTGTCCGGAACTGATTTTTTGTAGTGGACTAATCGTCTCGAGTTCCTCAGTGGACGAATTTTCAGTGGATGAATCGTCCGTGGACAAATTGTCCAGTGGACGAATCGACTGCATCCCAAAAACGTGTTGAATATTGCATTGTGGGAAATTTGTGTTCTCGTCATCACTGCGACCTCTGACCTTCACCTTTCCGCGAGGATTTCAAATAATCGTGTCATGGGGAATCCCGAAAGTATTGTTCTATGTAAGTATTTCAATTTCGCACTTTTCATTGATTTTTTTTACACAAATGTATTACAGGTGAGTTTACTAATCCATATTACAGTCTATTTTATTAGCTTTAAAGTCAGGAATGTCCCTTTAATGGGGCGATCACACTGGCCCGAATGAGCTTCCGTTTGTTTTCCGTATACGAAAGTGGTGTGATTTTTTAAACTGGCCGAATGTCCCTCCGAATGTGTTTTCCCCAATGTATCACCGAATGCTTTCCGTTTGTTTTCCGAATGTTTTCAGTATGGTTTCAGAATGCTTTCAGAATAGACCGAATACTTCCCGCATGTTGACTTCGAAAGGTTTCCTTTCCGAACGCTTTCCTTTCCGAACGCTTTCCGTATGCTTTCCGAATGCTTTCAGAACACGGCGAATCGACCTAGAATGGACCGAACTCTTTCCGCATGCTTTCCGCAAGGGTTTGGAAAGCGTTCGGAAAGGGTTCGTCATGTTCTATGTCCATTCGGGGTGTTCGGAAAGCATACGCAACATACTGTGCATTCTGGAAGTGTACGAGCAGTTCGGAAAATGTTCTGAAAAAATACTGGAAGGGTTCTGGCTATTCGTTATACATTCGACGGCATAAATGAAAAAAAATCCGGAAAGGATATTGAAAACGTTCGGAAAGCATTCGTCATGTTCTAGGTCCATTCGGGGTGTTCGGAAAGCATACGGAACCCAGCACCTCCAAATTTTCATTCCGAATGCACCAAGAACTAGACGCATGCTTCCCGAACGTTTTCCGTAAATGCCGTATGCTCCTAGAATGCTTCCCGAATACTTCCCGAATACACATGGACGCCACATTCGGATGGTCGATGAAAATTATTTTGAACATGCACAACAAATTTTTGGAGCTACCGACTGCCGTTCCGTATGCATCCGTACGGAGCCGAACAGCCAGTATGCTCCTAGAACACACCGAATGCTTCCCGAATATGATCCGTTCGCTCCCCGAACACCCAAATTCCTATTCGGAAAATAAACGGAATGGCATTCGGGCCAGTGTGATAGGGCCATAATATTTTTGTTGCGCATTTCTAATAAAATAAACCATAACCATATTTTTGGACGCTCGTTTTGGATCAGGTGGTCTAATTCAAAAATTTATACAGTCTCCAATGTCTGTACTTAATTTAATTAACCCTATGGGGGAGGAAGGGGAGGTTGGTGGGAAGGGTTGAGTTTGCCTCACAGGAATTATTTAGTTTTTATAGGAGGTGCATCGTTGGTATTGGGAACCTCAGTGTGGCAGACCGGGGGCCGGCCAAAGCTGGGGGGGGGGGGGGGCGGAAGCCCCCCGGAAAAACCTAACTCCACCTAGGCCAAACCGCCTAAGCCTAAGCGACCTAACACCTATCCTCCGGCGGTATACCACCCCCCACCCAACCCCCCGCCGTCCCAACCGCGGTGCCTTCCACCAAAGGTGCTCATCGTAAGATTGATTTAGTTGTTTTCTGCCACTAGTAGAGTGGCAGATCACTTTGAGAGTGATATAGCAGAGTGCTATTAGTAGATAGAGAGGAATTCAAGGAAAGTTTGCGTCTGGCCAGTCAGCGGAGCAGAAACGTATCCTGGTTGATCACTTGGAACCGGGCGCCTCTCCGAGTCCTCCGAGAAACAAAAGGTTACATCATCCACTTTAATATATAAAAACCGAAAGGAGGGCACAATTAAATATATAATTTTGTTAAAATAATTAAAAACCGGTACAGTTAAAATGTCGCAATTCCACCTATGTTAATCTATATAAACCTGCCAGGCGCGAGATTATAGACGAATTTATATTAAAATTAAAATTTTTGTCCATTTGTACTGCATATCTATCAATTACCAACATTAATAAACTTACCCATTGATTTATACACCCATAAACATATATTGAAGCTGCCTACCATCAGGAGGATAATACACAAGTGAGGAGACAGCCCCAACACACACATATTAACAACAATAATTTAAACATTATTTATATAATTTTAACCCATACGATGACCATATGCTTGAATTGCCTACCATCAAGAGGATAATACACAAATGAGGAGGCAGCCCCAGCAAACCAATCAATACAATTATTTCCACCCATTCAACTCAAAAATTAATAACCAAGGAATGTATTTTGGGTCCACCTGCCGTCACGAGGATAGTACAGGAGGTTGACCCAACATACATTGACCTCACATAATTTACTAATCAAAAATAAAACGAATTTCAAAAACACTAACAAATAGACATTATAGCCAAAACTATTTAATACCACTAAGATATCCATTATTTAATATATATAATGGGGGTTAATATTTCATTCTCCCGCGGGCAGCCACACGAGAATATAAATACAATAGCAATTTTAACAGTAGAGATAATAGTTAAGTCAAAATTCAATTATATATCTATTTTAGTTTCAAACACAAAGGCAATCAGGAGTCTGTCTATACTTTTTTAAAATTCCGCTGGTGGATTCAATAAATTGTTACCATTAAAAATTAAATTATTTTTCTTAAAGAAATTTACCAGTTTCAATCTTTTTGAGGTATGCCTGGTGCATTCCAGTAGAAAATGCTTAGCATCCTCCAATCTGTTACACACCAGGCAATTTGGAGTGGGAGATTTTTTTTTTTTTATTTTTCCATTTAGGCCATAACATACTCCCATTCTCAATCTCGAAATAATTTTGGTGGCCTTAATATTAAATGAGACTGGTCCAGGTCCTGCCGCCTTTGGTTTGATATGTGCATGCCACGCCCTGGTATGGTGATCCCATTCGGATTGCCATAATCCTCCAAAGCGTGGTTCTAATATTGAATTTATCTCACTGTAATTATAGGCGACCCTGATTCCTATATTACCATCACGAAGGCTATTCTTGGCGTTAATGTCCGCCGACTCGTTTCCTGGGATACCGACATGAGCCGGCACCCATTCAAGTCTCACTCTGGTTCCCCCGGTGATAATATTATTATAACATTTGAAAATTTTATTAATTATTTCAGGTCTAACACCCCCACAGCCCATTATCGCCTGTAATGAACTCAAACTGTCAGTGAAAATTACATATCCACTAAGGCCTTTATTTTTAATATTATCATTTTGAATCCACATCAACCCATATAGTATGGCTATTAATTCGCAAGTATATACCGATACATTATCAGTAAGCCTGGCCCTAATGGCTATCGGTTTATTTATTTTATTAATGTTTTGAATAACAAACGCCATACTTGTTTTCCCAGTGGTGGGGTCCTTCGACCCATCAGTGTACACATGCACACTGTCTAGGTAGAATTTTTCCACCACTGCTTGGAATATTTTTTTTTTTAAAATTGGGTTGTCATATTTTAAAATTTCATTTCTAATGTGGAAATTAACCACTGGGGGTTCGAACCGTCAAGGGACATCTAACCTATCGTCGGCGTCACTAATGGTCAGTCCAAACACACCAAAATCAGTGGAAAACTTATTGAGATAAGAAATAATGGATATGTCCTTATCCCTGACAGTATTGATTTTTTGAGGTGCCAATTTATTTATAGGAGAATCAGGCACCAGGTTCCTGACTTTATTTATATACCTAAAACCCTGCCTGATTCTCCTCGGAGATAAAGGCAAAACTCCAAGATCCACCATAATGCTATCATATGGAGTACAGATAGCTCCCCCAATAATTATCTTGAGGGCCCTACCATATACTCCATCAAACTTTTTAAGATGTGTTGGTGAAGCACACCCAAAAGCCAGCGCGCCATATTGGAGTCGGGAGACAATAAAGGCCTCAAAGACCATGAACAGAGTTTTTCTATCAGCGCCCCATGACGTACCAGACAATATCCTCAACAGATTTAAAAAGAAGATACAGTTATTGGTAACCTCAGTAATGTGTTCGCCAAAACTGAGAGCATGGTCAAAGATTACACCAACCAACTTAATCCATCATCCATTAAAACAAATTACGTCATTACTAAACTAACTTCTGTTATATCTTTTTAAATGAAAATATTGGTTAAAATGGCAAAGAATATTTACAAAACTAATAACTCAAAACAAAAGATTCCCAGTCTGGAGCTCCACGCAGTAAGACGTGTTTGTTTCGTTTGTGCACACTGCACGTGCTTTTGTGTGCTCGACTTGGGGGTCCTTCATTTCGTTGTTTTTGTCAGCGAAATGAAGTTTTCTACTGGGATGTATGCGGCCATTGGAACTGATTGAACGCTGGAACGCTTCTCGTTTCGACAGTCTGCACCACCAGGTTGGATTCTTTTTCAGCGAGATTCCTCGCCTCCACGTCATTTCTCCGTCTGACTATGTTGACTTGTTTTTTCGTGACTCGTATGACGACCATTCTGCAGAACGCCACGGTTGTTCGCGTTTAGTCTCTACATGTCCGAGCCTGTCCTACCAGCACTGGAAGATTGACCGCCCCACTCTAAGAAGAAATAGGAAGCGGGGTCGGCCCCTACTACTCTTTTTCTAGACTTTACATTGCTTTATAATGATACCATCTCGTATCCTCCGGAGTCGGGCCCGTCCGCACCACTATACCAACCCATGACGACTGGACTATACCCTAGTCTGATACTCTACTCGTTCAGACGGATCCGGCTTCTCAAGATCTGTATTTCAGCACAGCACTACACCTTCAACGTCTATCGACTGTCAATCTAGGGGTTTTCTTGACGGGATGCAACCCATCTCGTCCCTTTAAGCTGTGCACCCAAACGGCCTTAACGAGGCCACTCGCGTGGACATATCGATCGGACTTTAAACGTTTAGATATGCGTTCAAAATTTTATGTCGAAATTACTTCTTTTTTGCAATATTATTAAATAGTCCGATCCTCTCTTCTTTCTCTTATTTAATTTTGGACTGTCCTTCTAAAATGCTCCAAATTATATAAATATTCGGCCGAGCAGTCAATTCTTTTTTATTTTTGGCTTGTAACCTTTTTCTTTTTTTATTTATTCTATTAACGTTTTTACTAATTGCTATTTTCAAAATTCTGCCCATTTTCAACCCCCCCCCCCCCCCCCCCCCCATCCCGAGTCAGGCCACCGATCTTATCAGAGGTCAGACTCGGGATGGGCGTGTTCGAAACCCTAGTGGTATATGGGCACGTTAAACTAGTTATCATCATCATCATCATCAAAACAAAACTCTATCTGCCGAACCCTGGGGCGGACGTGGTCGAAACCCACGTCGTATAGTGGGAAGCTGAAGTTGGTTCGATATTCAACGTTCAACATTCAATATTGAATATTGCTCTGACAGAACAACATTCAACATTCAGGTTTTTTTTTCTCTGAATTATACAACATTCTTCAAAATCTACGATACACATTTAGGTGTATGTCCTATGATAATATGATGAATCGAGGGTGGCTTAGGGATGTAAAATAATCTAATGAGGCTCGGAAATAAAGCACAGAGCTAAGTCTCGCCGAACTCTACAAAACAAAACGATTATATAGCAAAAAAATCAACAACATATGCACACATCTGAAATTAAGAGAATGATTATGATATGATAAACAGGTGTTCAGTAGTGGACATCCCACCGATATATATATATATATATATATATATATATATATATATATATATATATATATATATATATATATATATATATATATACAGGCATCGAATTTTAACTTTTTGAGGGCACGGCAAATGTTGCCTTCGTGTCAAGAACAAAAATTGGGGCACCAAGGCAAGTTGGAGGGGCACCAAGGCAAAGTTTTCCTTCATAAAAGAGGCACGAAGGCAACTTATTTTCTATAAAAATTATCCCATATTATTACAAACTGTAATGTTACTACTGAAGGCCTAGGACTATTCCATAAGGGAATGGGTGAGTCACTTGATTATTACTCTATGACTGATACATTCATAAGCATATCCGCATACTAACTACTACTTGGATAATAATTCAAATAATTATTGTAAAATAGAAACTTTTAATCTTCTAAATGTAATAGACAGAGGTCCTGTGTTTAAACTTTATACCAACCTGTATAGCAAACAATAACACACATTTGAAATAATATTGTTAAAAAAATACTATACAACTTGTCAATTCTATCATACCAAATAATTCTCACAAAGAAATGACCTGAGAATGACAGTCTATGCCATTATGATCAAGAACGAGAAAGAAAGATCAATACAATGAAAATGTCACGTTGGATACCTCAATGTTACTACTTTTGAAGATAATGAACATTAAATAGCACCAATCACTTCACTGGATAACTGCACATTAACTTCAGTGAATAATCCTCATTTTCCATCTGAATCACACTCCGAAGAGTACCATAGTCATATAATGAATTGTGTATTGTACAAGTAAGTTGCGAATAGACTGATAATGTGGTCACTATCCAATGCTGAACTGAACTTAGTGTACTTTTGCCGTTTTTGTCAAGCTGACTAGAAGATAGTTTCTCTTCATTGACTGAAACTAGGCTATGCATAGATGGTTTGGCTATTCCCCTAGCCGAGAAACCATGTGTTACAAGGTGACTAGACTACATTTATGTATGACAATGAAAATAAGTTCAGTATACGGTACATATTCATGAACCATAATAAAACAAAAATATCCTAACTCGGATATGTGCAAAGAGTTTCTCACTCTGATGTTTGTCTACTCTAGTCTGTGTCAGTATCACTGTCCACTTGCTCATAATCTGTAGGAGTAGCAGCAATGGATTCTGCCTTCTTTCTCGGGCCATAAGGCATGATTTCAGGCCTCCTGGATTTAACACAGGAAGACCTCCATCGATTGACTGCAGGCGCTGGCTGGAAATTTTCAGGCTCGGGTCCCTCAGAACATATTCGGAGTAAATGCTGGATGGTACTCAGGCCCAGGTTGAGACGCCAGTCTCCCAGAATTCTCTTTATGTATGAGAACTGACGCTCGACATGCGCAGTGGCAATAGGGCAGACCAGTAGAATTCGTACAAGGTGGAGTACGTTGCTGTACCGGTCCTCCTTCTGGGTAAGCATCTTTTGCCATAACAGATAGAATGCCTCCTGTCTGTGATTTCGAGATATATCATATTTCAGCTTGGCCCACTCCCATTCTATCTCATCTACCTGGCAGCCCTTTTTCACTAGAAGTGCATTGAAATGATCTGTGAGGGTTGTAATTTCCTTTTGTCCATAAACAGCAAGAGCTTGATGATCTGTTGGGTAGTTTGTTGGGTCTAAAATATCAGCTGCTGAAAGCACTGGGTCATCAACAAAAATTCGGAATCTGCTAGAGATGCAAATGGTGATCCTTTCTATTATCTCTTTCGACTTTCTGTTGAACGTGTCCACTTCAGAAGGAGATGTCACCAACTCGATACCTTTAAATCTTACAACGCCATCATTTTCAGCAGCTGTGGTCTCAAGTAGGACTCTACGTAGATTTCTCCCTGGATTATTGACCATTGAAATGAGGTTAGCCTGCGCAAGATCAATGTTTGCTCGTACACCAGAAATTGGAAGATTGTCATCTTGGAGTGAGAGCGACAATTCTGCCAGGTCTTCCACAAGATCCTGGTAGGAAGCTAAGTATAGTACGAAGCGGTGTGAGGTCATGAGTTTGGAATATCCTCTCATTTTTGCACGGTCTCCTGCTGGGATGTCTTTTCGCAATTCGGATCCTTGCTCTTGGAGTTGTGTTACAATGCAGCGGTAATCCTGGATCAGGGCTGTTAATGCCTTTCTGCGATGATCTATCCATCTGGTGCCCTGAGATCGTGATGGTTTCACTACATGTTCACCAAATGTCTCAGCTGTTCTCTGAAGCTCGTGCCATTTCTTGACAGATCGCCGGTACATATAATATAGATGCATCATCAGATTATCTATCTGAAAAATAGAAGGCAAAAAGAAACATAATAAGTATTTCTCAAAAAACAAATGAAACCATTTTTTACAAACAGTAAAATTTTTCAGAAACTAACATGATGATCCTATTTTCAGATTATTAGCAATACTCAAATAAAATATAATGAAGATGAAAAGAAGATATATACCAAGGAATTTTTTTTATATATTTCAAGTCATCTCATTGACAAAAATAACATTGTGCATAATCCATTTCTTATGTTTGGCCAACTAGCATATGTCAACAATAATTGATTTAGTTAAACCAGGTATATTTAGTACATAATTATGTTTTGGTACACTTGGTATAGTTAAGTTGTAGTTACATCATCCTTTTCCGAGAGATTTCAGTGGCGGATCCAGAAAATCCATTTAGGGGGGGGGGGGGGGGGGGGGGGGGGCGTGGGGGGGGGTAGGGGGGGGGGGGGGGGCAATGATATAAAAAGTAAAGTTTGTTTTATTTAACGACGCTACTAGAGCACATTGATTGTTATCTTATCAGCGGCTATTGGACGTCATTTTGACAAATTTTTAGAGGAAACCCGCTGCTGCCACATAGGTAGGACGTTTAAAAAATATAATATAATTATAACTGTCGCAAAATTTAGGGGGGCCCGGGCCTAACTATGGGATACACCACGGGTAAAATCAATGGGACTGACACCAAAGCGTGGTACAATATTATATTCTACCAGAAACCACTCAATGTAAATAGGATGCAGCATTTCAACATGGTGCAGTGAATTGCGTTTAGCTTTGTATGACAATACGATATTTAGTCAGTTTAATGTACATTTGTAAGCTTGCCTTTAATAGTTATTTGAACCTTACATTAATCTAACCATATTGTTTTTACAGGTGACGTCTTACTAAACAATGCTTCCCTATTACTTGAAATTACATGTATTGTGTGCATTTTCCAGACATGACAGCACATACCATGATCTTAAAAAGTCAAGAATATAATTCACCTCAAGTTCATAAAATGAACCCTTGAATGAATCTTTCAGGGCCAACTCAAGACGATGTGCAATGCAGTGTATCATTATAAGCCATGGCATTGTTTTCTTCAGTCGAACCAGTACACCAGATTCTTTCCCAAAATTAACTGAAGCTCCATCAGCTGCTGTTGCAACACAGCATGTCTTGATGTCAAGCTGCATTTCTCGAGTCTTTGCAGTAATTGCATTGTATATGCCCTCAGCAGTACATTGACCAGGTTCTGTAATTCTAGAAGAATAAAGGAGAACTTTATTTATTAATGGTGCAATTATTTATGTAGCTAGGGTGACTAGTCTAAGCCATATATGTCATAAAAAGTCACGTTATCACAAGAAGTAAACACTTACTTACCCAAGAAGTTTGAACCTAGGCAGTCCGTCCTCAAGCAACTTAACACTAATTACTTCTTTTTCCGAGAGGCTCTTGTCAGTGCTGCCATCAAACAGGATTGAACAGTAGAAGGGTTCCATGGAAAACAGATGCTTCAAGTCGTCTGCCATCGTTTCACCAATTTCATCAACAAAGGTTCGGCATGCCTTGTCATTGGCATAAGTGTTACCAAGGTTGACTCCATGTTTTTTTTCTACACTAATTAAGACTGGAAAGTTTGTAAAACAAAGTTCTGAGTGTGCGACTGTGTATGCCCAATCAAAAAGGTGACACATTCTTGTAAATGTCTCTTTGTCAATTTTTTTAAGGTGCCTGTAAATAACAGGCATCTCTTTGGTGGCCTTGGTCGCCTTAATCGCATCTCGATGCAGCTTGCTAGCATTGTGGGTCCGGGCAGTATCTTTTTTCACATTCGCAGTCCCCTTTATATATGCTTCCAATTCGCATAATTGTGACTGTCCTTGGTGTAAACTGCTTTTTTCACCTTCACTATAGTAGGCCTTACAAAACTTCGCACCATACCAGTGTAACATACCCGTCTTTTTCCTGGAATCCTATCCAATCCCAGTCCGTTTTCCAGGAAAGTATTGTTGTCACCTTACACTTGTACTTCGGTGCTTTAGTGATGTTAACTACACTTTCTTCGGGATTTCCAGCTTTACTAGTACTTGGACCCTGGTCCACATTGGAAGACACAACAGTAGTAGACTCAGGCAGAGGTTCCAAGGAAGGTACTGAATCAGCATCAGCATCATTTCCTGATGACTCGGGCTTGGAGCTGAATAAAATTAAAAATTCAATTAAATTAGACAATTATAATATATCCATGTCAGTTGTTACAAGATTCATGCAACTGAAGGAAGAGTAGAATGGCAAATGCATGACAACTTGCTTGTTAAGTATTGGATGGTAAAACTATAATGAAATCAATCACACCTTCCCATCCAGGAACATATATTTTTTAACAAGCCTGCAAACATTTGACTGCCTGTCAAAATGCCCTATAATATATTAATCAATGTGTGGCTTTAATAAATAACAATGTACTCGTGACCAGGAATGGGATGAATAACAAAAAACACTTGTAAGTACGGTATTGCCAAATAAATTAATTTCTTTTAATTTGTTAATGTTAAATGAAAAAAAAAAGCAGCAAGCTATCTTAATGAAGCAAAATTAGATACAAAGTTTGTTGTTTCTTTTTTTCATATCTAAGTGATAAAGTTCTATATATTTAAGATGACGAGTGGGCGTAATATAGTTTGATAGCATGTGAGTAAAGAGTTTAGACAAAGATTTAATTCAAATCAGTGGCGTAACTACGGGGGGCCTGGGGGGGGGGGGGGGCGGTGCCCCCCTTCAAAACATCGGCCCCCCCCCCCCATTTCACATTTGATTGTACACAATAAATACAACATTGGCCCCCCGGACAAAGGTCTGCCCCCCCCCCCCCCCCCAAATAAAGACTCGGTTACGCTACTGATTCAAATAACATTTACATTATATGGTGAAAACTACAAAAATTCTATTAATTTAACACTTTAATAATTTTGATTTTCATATTGTTAAATATTTAATTAATTTATTGTTTAATTACATATACGTTTACTGCACAAAATTGTACTAAGGAGACGCTGTGAAAATAAATAATTGTAGAACATGTTGGCAACCGTCCAATCTGGCGGTTAGCCAGACCCATTCGGAATAAGTCGGGCGCTTACGGCTTCTCGCTTGTGTCTATTAATAGCAAACGCGATGACATTTTAGCGACTGTATCTGTGTTCTGTGCAGGTACCGTTAAAACGCGCATGTCGAATCAATGACTGTTTGAACACTTAAAAAATAGCATTTTTCCTACCCAATATCGAACCGCTTCAAAACAAAAAAACTGCATTTTCGTCAAAACATTTGTGTCGCACAAAATTACCGTTAATATTAAACTGTGTGACCTTCAAAGCGCGATTCTATATAATTTATGTTCGGTCATGGCGCTTAGTCAGTTTGGAAATGTCCGACGATCAAAGGCTCATTATGGATTGTTAAGTACTTTGACTAAAATCGCCGAATGGTCGTCAGTATTACATGTAAAATATATAACGTTTCTTAAATCTGACTCTAGACCTTTAGTTTGATCATTTTCGATTTCATTCTTGGCAATGGCATTGAACGGACAAATTGATGATTGGTGCAGGTGCTACAAGGAGAAAAATTTCGGGAGTTCATCTCTGTTTTCGTCTTGTAACGGTTGTACTGACTGCCTTTAATAATGTCATGAGTGAACACGAAAATTATCAAACAAATGGTACCTGTGCCGTCAAATTTTAATAAAATGTACATGTATGTATGTATGTTTGTATGTATGTTATCGTTACATATAGATATATAGCAGGCCTACTTGACGATCAATTTGTTAGAAATTCTCAGGACAAGAAGACAGTTGAGACAACTGGACTGGTGCCAAGTTATTGATGTTGGAAAAGAAAACTGCAGTTCAATAGCTAATATAACTAAGTTTAGTAGAAATACTCAATGCATACCCGAAGAATTTGGACAGCTTGACGCACTTTGCTGCTGCCGAGCTAAGCTCCTGTTCTTTCCTTTTTTTTAGTCTTCCTTTCCGTGGCATTTCTGTTAACTAATACTAGGGAAATCATGACATGAGCACGTGCGTGCGAGTGTGTCTGTGTGAATCGGTGGTTGTGTGACCTATATTGGGGTATAATTTCCTTTTTCATTTTGATATAATACGCTAAATTTTCAAATGGTAATTACACATCCATTTGAGTTAGTTTCTTTGGGTAGTATGTCGAACAGTTACCAATCAAATTAATACAAGAAAACTATAGTATAAAGGCAGTGCGTAATTAACATAAAGATATACCGACCTTGTCCCACGAAGTGTTCACGTGATCACAATATAGCTGCGTCCATGATGCAGTCTCTTGCAACGTAGCCTCCTTGATTGTTGATAACGCGAGTTGTAACGTAAATAAATTTTAAAACATAATGAAATACGGGTGTTTTAACACTTTTTATTCGAAATTGTCAGTGAAACAATAAATGATCATATGTAGATCTGGGAAGGGCACGGTTGCAAACCAGGAAGGGCACAAAGGCATTTTCCTTGCCGTCGATAACGTTCGATTTTCGGGGCACAACGGCAAGTAAGGAGGGCAACGAAGGCACTTGCCGTCGTTGCCGTGGTAAAATTCGATGCCTGTATATATATATATATATATATATATATATATATATATATATATATATATATATATATATATAACAAATAATGGGTGGCTCAGGGGAAACTTTCAACGTAACACCATACTCGTTTGCAGTCACGCAGCTCTGAAACTGAACATAGAAAGTTTATGAAATTCTACAGATCCATCTTATAGTGCACGTTCTTTGGTAATGTGAAGAGTCTAGGGTGGCTCAAGACTCTATCTGGACGTGACGCTCCGTTAAAGGTCGAAATTCGAAGATCAGCTCAATATTCAGATTATACCCACAATGCTGAAACTAAACATAGAATGTTTATCATATGATAAACAACTGTTCATTAGTGCACGTCCAACCCATATATAACAAAAACGGGGTGGCTCAGGGGCAACTTCCCAAGTAACGCCCCATCACTATATATGGAACACAGTGTAACATCAAGGTAACAACAATTTTGAAGCTAAACATAGAATGTTTATCATATGATAAACAAGTGTTCAGCAGTGCACATTCAACCCATATATACCGGCATCGGTGGCGTCGTGGTTAGGCCATCGGTCAAGAGGCTGGTAGGTACTGGGTTCGGATCCCAGTGGAGGCATGGGATTTTTAATCCAGGTACCGACTCCAAACCCTGAGTGAGTGCTCCGCAAAGTTCAATGGGTAGGTGAAAACCACTTGCACCGACCAGTGATCCATAACTGGTCCAACAAAGGCCATGGTTTGTGCTCTCCTGCCTGTGGGAAGCGCAAATAAAAGATCCCTTGCTGCTAATCGGAAAGAGTAGCCCATGAAGTCGCGACAGCGGGTTTCCTCTCTCAATATCTGTGTTGTCCTTAACCATATGTCTGACGCCATATAACCGTAAATAAAATGTGTTGAGTACGTCGTTAAATAAAACATTTCTTTCTTTCAACCCATATATAACAAACACGGGGTGGCTTAGGCGCATCTTTCGAGGTAACGCCCCAGCCATATATATGGTACACAGTGTAAAATCAAGCTACCCACAATTCTGAAACTAAACATAGAAACCTCACTTATTATTACAGACGAACAGAATAATCCTACACACATTTCTTTTCGCTATATTTTTAAGAGACACATTTATATAATTATAGTTATAGGTTGGACTATACCAATTAAAATCCCATAGGCGACCATGTTAACGTTTGTGTTTAAAAACACTATATGCAATATATCTACCAAACTATGACCTATAAATATCAGTACTACAACCCCTACCTTAAAGTATTAACTGCAGAAAATGGTACCTTTCATGGCTCATTTTCGGTATAACCAGATGTTTCTACAGCACCCCTAGTTTCGCACATAATTTTAGTACTTTTTTTTACAGGTACCCCATACATGTTCCAAGCACAAGGCTACTTGGCACGGGGGTACTACATCAAATAAAATTGCATACATTTTTAGCCCAGATGAAACTAATGTTTTTACAACCAACACACTCACATTTATAACCAATCACAGGACTTGTGGTGTTAACATCTCTGTCAAAAGTTCGCTGCACCTCGAACTTCGACCGAGCCGGAAATTAATTGGTTTAGTGCTACCTATAATGGCGAACATCGATAGTTATACAGGCGCATGTACAAATACATGCATGTCATGAACATCGTAGTGTTTTAAATACATTTAGCACATATAGCCCCTTTAATGCTGTTTGAAATTTAATCACGTAATGTTAAGTTACAGATTTCACATTTATCATATCATTTGATCATGATACCAATGTCCGACCTAATATCAAATGTCACGTATTAGCATAATATATGCATGCACCACCAATGCGGGGAATATAATGGGACTAAACGAAACGAAGTCAAATTATCTAAAACGTTTATGCAGTTGATTTCATTATCCATTTACATATTATTGTGTTTACTTGTATGTTATTATGTTATTAGTAAATAGATCCAATCATGATTAAAATGTCAATATTTCTACTCTGAAAGTGAATAAGATCTCTGAAAATAGGAATTTTGGGTTTCAGACCTGATTGTCAGAAGCGAATGTGTCCAATTTCAAAAATATCCTCGTTTGCACCATAGTTCTGTTAATGAAGTGTGTATTTAAAAGCATTATTTTCTGTTTCATTCTCTCATCAAGTCTAACAGCCGTAATAATTTGAGAGGTCCTAAGTGTAGCAGATATTATCATATAGTAAACAGCTGGTTGTGGTACAAAATTCAAACCCAACACACAGTTTTATTTTGATAAACAGTGAATTGTATTTATTTTGTGATTATCTGTATTATTTATCTCTCTGTGTGTGTGCGTGTGTGTGTGTGTGTGTGCGTGTGTGTGTGTTTATCATATAAGATCTTTCATTTTTCAAATATCAAACATGTTTGATTTTAGACGCACAGTCGCATCCGTCTCCTGCCGCATCCGTCTAAAAACGCACGTGTGAGCCTACTTGCGTCTGCGTTGCGTTCACATTTTTATATTGACCAATCATCTGCCTATTCAATAACATGCCTTTCGAAATGGCCTCTCCAAGTGACAGTTTGTGGACTCAACAACGAGAAGACATGTTGATAGAATTGTACCAAGAGAGGCCATGTTTGTATGAAAAAAACTCTCCAGAATATGCTGACAGGGCTCTTAAATCGGCTGCAATTAATGGAATTGCATTACAACTGGATATAACTTGTAAACATTTATGTTTATATTTTACTGTCATTAACATCATATTCATCAATATCCACATGGCCCATATACCCAACTACACCACGAAAGATACATGACTTTTTACGAATTATTATAAAGTTTAACTATTACCACCATGTAATGAATTAAAAACAAATACAACTGATTTGTTTATTGTATATATAAATACATGTTTACTCATATTAGTAATTTCAAATTAAGTATAATGTTCATTGTTGCATGCACATATCCTAAAAAATCACTTGGTTATTATTTTGCATCATCAACTCAGTTTGCCATTAAAAATGACTAACATGTAAATGTTTCAACACAAATAATTTCCAACTGCTCATCTTTGAAACAAAGACTAGGCATGTGTAATTAATGACATTTCTAAATAGATGAAATAAAAAAATATAAATTATTGCATTCATTGTACTATGCCTAATAATAATAATAATAATAATAATAATAATTAAAAGAAACAATTGTGAAATAAGAAAGATTTATATCATAATAGTATATTGTACATAATGTTTTAAATAAAGTTTATTATGTTTTAAAATGTATTAATAAATTACATTTAATCTTTGTTATTTTTCCTAGAGTAAAGTATAAATAAATAAATAAATAAAAGAAATCGTCAGTGGATCGCAAGAACGCATCGCAGGTAGGCGCACACGAGACGCATCCGTCTGCGTTTTTCGCATGCGTTAAAAAACGCTCGTATGCGCCGGGCATTAGTCTGGTTAAAGCTGTATCCTAACCGGACGCGAGCGACGCGAGCGATGGGAGCGATTATTTTAGAAATCATTGATTTCAATTGCTGCATCCTAACCGCACACGTGCGACGCGACATCGCTAGCGGCCGGTTAGGATACAGCTTTACGCGCTTCACGGTAAAACAAATGACCACGAAGAGAATCAATCAAATAGTTCGTGAACGTTAGCAAAACGTACGGTGGCTGAACATGGATACGATATTGATCCGTTGTGTACGCGGCCTTATCAATGGTTCACCTGACCAACTGGTTCTCCCGGTGACGTTACTTGTCATTCCATTTATAGCTTTTTGGGGAATAGCGTTAGTTTCGGTTTGTATTTCTGGCTTTATATTCTGTTTAGATTTCCAGGGAAAAGAAAACCCAAACTTTATACACCAGAGAGAGTAATATTTTGCTAGGGATGTGTCCATGATATCGGTAAAGGTATGTGTAGTTTTATTTTTTGTACATCTTTATAACTGGTTTATTAACAATAATATTCAACAGGAAATTATTCATTGTACTCGTAGGCCTATTGATTGCTACGTTACCCCGCTCGACATTAAAACTTAACAACATACTATACTAGTTATTAAAGAAAGTAAAACATTTCTGGCATTACAGATATTTTTTGTTGTTGTTGTTGTTGTTAATTTTGTTAATTTAAAACATTAGTTTCTAATAACTTCTTGTTTTATTATCGATTTTGACAAATCCATTATGATCCGTTCAGCAGTTAGGTAACGCTCGGGTATGGTATTGTGGAAAGCGTTGTCAAACACAAGGGGCCGATTTCATATGTCTTAGTTTCGTAACACCGGGTTATATCAAAACCTAGGTTTAACACTGGTTTACGTAAAACGGTGAAAAACTTGACCAAGACCTACACCTGTGGTGCATTTCACATGTGTGTGTTTTACCCGTGTTTACAAAACCACGCTTTTTGCGTTGGTTAAAGGGAGGGTAAACTCAAATAAGAGCCTTGTGTGTTGGAAAGATGCATACCCGAACCACCAACACATACCGACACTTTAACAAATGAAAAACGCGTAATTTTAGAATTAATAAAAAAAACATGACTTCTTCTAACTGGGGGCAGCCATTTTGTTTCGTTTTTGTGACGTCCGGTGGTATAGCTTGGGGCAAAGTGACGTCAGCTCCGTCCAACCCCTCTTAAGCACAGTGTAAACGAATGCTCTAATTTACGACAAGGCACTTCGCTTTCAATAACTTGGCTTGTAAAACAACAAAAATGACTTGATAGTATAATAAACTATTTAACTAAATATATTTCAGTTTGCATCAATAGAACGAAATGGAGTTATAATATTTTTCTCGTTAAAAAAATCCAAAGAAAAAAATGCTTATTATTAGGCCTATTGGTAGGGTACGTTCGAGCAAAAACGACCAGTCACGATACCCAAGTGATAATTTTCTTTTCTTTGGGACTACATAATTGGTCAGTTTTGTGCTTTTAGATGGAAAAGTCTACTTAATCAAGGGTTTTACAGAATTACTTACAGTAATAAAGTGATGATGTCCATTACAATTTGAGGGGCGTCCGTGTGACTAACAGACAATACCTTGTGATCTTAATAAAAGAGGCACGTCTTTTTATTGTGTCTAGACACAGTGTCTGGGGACCGTCTAAATATACACCTGCCAATCAGGAACCACAGGTACAGGCCATGGAAAGAAAAGACCAATTAACCAAGAACACACTCCCATTATTATTTCAGTACATGAGTTAATTTATGTACAAAACAAGTATATATTATTTTTCAATACAAAATAAGCCACCATTGTCAAAGTGTTGAAATAACTGTATTATGTTGCCAGCTTACTGGGATGGATATTATTACAGAACATTGCGATGCATCTGCAGAAAATCAGGTATGTTTTGTTTCTTCAGTTCGAAGACTAATTCCTGACGTGACACGTATTACGTAACGACCAGCTTGCCAGAGGGCGTATTCACTGGGATGGTACAAAATGGCTGCACCTGTTATATATAATAGCCGTCACATTTAAGCGTTTTATTAATTAACTATACGATTATACTTGTTGATATTAAATAATAATGTGCGTTATATATCGTTGAATATGCATACCAGGCCAAATGCCTTAATTGTCCCTTCCTTTAACAGCAGATCTGGAAAGGGACATAAGCGAGGGATAGCTCACACATCATCACCTTGTGGTTAGAACTTGTTACCGGTGTAGTATTAGCATTCACATTCGCGTATGAGATTGGGGATCAGCAACCTCCTCCTCCCCACAGTCTGAGGCAAACCTTAGTATTCGGGCAAAAATGATGAAGATGTTTGGGCAAAATGAGCTGGCCTGAAAATGTTTCACCATCATTTTACTCAAGATATTAGTTATAATCCATGTAAAATGCATACAGAACCCTATATAGCTGTTGGTAATAATGCAAATATGAATAACAGAATCGAGCATTTCCCTTTAATAAATAAATGAAAAAAAGAAGAAAAAAAGGGATACGTACGCCTGCGGGCACCAAGACAACTTTTGGTCAAATTTTCAAAGCTGTAGGCCTATCTCGCCTCCCCCCTCCCCTTTATTAAGACGAGACAAACACGAAATCATGTCATTGTAAGACTGCAGTCTGTGCTTTGAATATGGTGGTAACGATCAACTTCCAATACTAGTGCTTCCAGTTTCTGTGCAGTTCATACACCATGAAGAAAATGATTATTTTTACTAATTTAGTAAATAACTATATTTATTACCCCAGCGGACACTCATAACATGGAAAATATTTTCCATATTTTCTCAGTGATAAATATTCTGCAAAGGTATAACGTACAATATTATTGGATGATTTGAAGCTTACAAACCAAAGACTTTGTCGGTACTAAATAAAATATCATCAAGATTTGACAAATACACATAATGACATCATGTAGTTTAAAGGGTTGACATTCACAACTGTTTTAGTGTTAAATGTATAACAAAATGTAATTTTAATGCAATTCATTATATATATTTTTAGCAGAATAGGGAGACCTTTTGTTTTTGAAAATCTGTGTGAAAGTGATTAAAATACTAAGTTATAGCAATACTCAGAACAGTGTGTAAAGTGGTTCACATTGTTTCTATACATGCACGTGCATATGCTTCTAAAATACACGTGTTTACAGAAGAAAAAACCCCTGGGGTAAATGAAATAACAAACTCGGTAGCAGTTATTATCAAATTATCAAACCCCATCCCGCCACCCTTTATTCGCTACTGTTCAAATTGTCTCTAAAATATGTTCATATTTCATGGCTCTGCGATACTGACGTAAAACACGATTTTGTTCACGAAATTATCCATGAAGAAAAGTTACTTTGAGCAAACAGTGAAAAACCACCTCCATTGGCAGGTTTAAACAAGCAATACAATTGTAACCCAATGTTAAATTAGGATTACTGAAAACCAGACATGTGAAATGCACAGTAAACATGACCCAGGGTTTAACCTAGGTTTAACCCATATGTTTCCAAAACCCACCAATAACCCAGACATATGAAATCGGCCCAAGGAATTTAGGGTCAATGTGTGTTTCTTGTTTAAAACACGTGTCATTTTTATTAAATAAATTATATGCTAGAATTTTATCCTCTTTTTGTATATAAAATAAGGGGGGGGGGGGGGGGGGGCTGTGTTTGGGTGGCGGTGTAATTTATTGTCTAAATCCCCCCACATCTATATTCAGAATATTGCAAATACCACACATTAAACATCATATATATGTTTACGAACGAAAAAAGAGAAAAATAGGAAGAGAGAATCAAATCAATCTAAACGAATTGAAATGAAATAAAGTAAAAATAAACAAAATTGGCCAATAAAAAAGTGGTTTGGCCTTTATCCTTAAGGCAAGCAGGGAACATACATACATAGTGTGGGTTGCCCCCCCCCCCCCCCCCCCCCCCCCCCCAATATAAAATCCTGGCTATGCCAGTCGGTGCAGGGTAGGTGCAGTGTCTGCACTTGGTTACTAGTCATTTCGTACCATCCATTTCGTACCATAGTTTATGGTCATTTCGTATCATAGTCATTTCGTACCATAGTCATTTCGTACCATAGTGTTTGGTCATTTCATACCATAGTGGTTTTGTACTCGGTAATTCAACATTTTACTATCTATCAGTCAACTAAGCTGCACAATAAATGATTGAGGTACGAAATGACCAAGGTACAAAGTAACCATACAGACATGGTATGAAATAACCATGGTACGAAATGACTATGATACGAAATGACCAAATAACTATCGTATGAAATGACCAGGGTATGAAATGACTTGGGTACGAAATGGTAAAATTGGGTACGAAATGACTATGGTACGAATTGACTGGTTACCCTGCACTTGACTACCAACATACATGTATATCATGTTTTTGCCCTGTTATACTCATGTGCACATGAATTTTAGCGGGTGGGGTGTCGACTGGCTCGCGAGCTAAGAAATAAGGGGGTCGAGTAGTGCTTCACAAAATAAATGTACATTTAAAAAAAAAAAAAGTTTGCTTGGGGTGGGTTGGGTTTGAAAATCTTCCTCCTGCACACATGCCTGTATAAACAAAAAAAGATGTGCTTGTGCCTTCATCTTACTATAGGCTAGCATGTCTCCGCCCACTTCACATATTGTTCCTACATACTTCAGCAGATCAAAATATAGTGCCTCACAACTGATATATTATATTAAAACATGTGAATGTATACGTGTACTGTCTCATTTGTGGGAAGTGCATCTAAAAGATACATCGCTACATTGCCCGCCCCCCCCCCCCCCCCCCCAAAAAAAAACAACAACAACAACAAAAAAACAAATTACGGAATATAAAATAAAATCCAGTAAAATTAATAGAAACGTAAAGAAAATCTTAAAAATGGTTTTAAGTGTGGCTGCAAAATGGTATTTCAGAGCCTGTAGATTTTAAAATGTCCTGGGAGGCATGCCTCCAGATTGCCTAGTGTCTTGCGGCTTCCATGCTCATTTGTTCCACATATTCATCTGCCTCATCACACAAGGAATCTTAGCTACAGCCCCGAAAGTTTGTTTTAAAGTTTGTTTTTGTTTAATGACACCACTAGAGCACATTGATTTATTAATCATCAGCTATTGAATGTCAAACATTTGGTAATTTTGACATAGTCTTATAGCGGAAACCCGCTACATTTTTCCATTAGTAGCAAGAGATCTTTTATATGAACCATCCCACAGACAGGATAGCACATACCATGGCCTTTGATATACCAGTCGTGGTGCACTGGCTGAGATGAGAAATAGCCCAATGAGCCCACCGATGGGGATCGATCATAGACCGACCGCACATCAGGCGATTGCTTTACCACTGAGCTACGTTCCTCCCCTGAAAGTTTGTATAATTCTAACTGATTGTTTAATCGAAAGTTGACTGGTTGATGCAAACTGATTATACCCGAAGATCGATTATGAAATTTGATACCCAACACTAGTAGGTGTACTCTCACCCACCTCCTATTTCAGCTGGTGACCCAAAAATGGGATATATATCTGGAACAGGGTCCAAGTATTGAAAACAACAACAGGTCTAGTTTGGAAAACGTTTTACTCTCATGGGAGAATCATGTGTCAATGACAAACACCCTGCAAGATTAAAAATACACAGTATATAATAATAATTCGTTATAAGTTAATGATTATACAGATATTTTCCAAATCTTGAATTCATCATAATAAAAACATAAATCATCATCATAAAAATATTACAATCCATAGTTAACTTTTTCTGGTTAACACCTATAGCTGATAAAATAGTATTTCAAGGGGAGATAACCACTAAAGTAAATGGTTAGCATTAAATGAATATATTACCCTAATTAGATGTAAATAAATTACAAGTGAATATGTTGTGAGAAAATAAATACTTTACTCTATTAAATATTACAATTACAATATAATGACATTAAATATTGACATATATAACCATGGCTGCTGCTACTGGTTCAAGGAAAGTGTATGTGTGTGGAGTGGGGGCACATGCCCCCCTTGCCCCCCCCACCCCCACCCCAACTGCTGCGAATGCCAGTGACTACTGATTACAGCGGAAACACTCATCCACAGAATGAGAAAGTTATAACGGTATTACCGACTTTGAATCCCTTGTTACATCTCATATTTTATACAGGCACAACTAATCAGGCATGTGTGCAGGGCAGGCTGTTGGGGGTAGAACCCCTCCCTGCTCAAACACAATTTCACAGTTTTGTTTTTCTCAATATATTTTCGGGGATGGGGAGGGTTCGAATGTAATAGCGACCATGTGGCAAATTGCCGTAATGCCCAAGTCATATGCCTGGAGCTGGGCGGTATTAAAATTTCAGGTTCAGTATCGGTATTTTTTGGGTCAATTACCTCAGTATCTGTATGGTATTCGGCATTGACACGTAATATCGTACTGATGCCGATATCAAGCAGTATTTTTGGAATACTCTGCTTTAAATGCATGCCCGAGTTAAGGCTCGCCTGCTAATTTCATCTAAATAAATTTGAATTCCATACACAAGTCCTTGTCTGGTTTATAATATTTTATCCTTTTAGGAAGGGTACAGTAGATATCCTCAAGTGATTGTGAACCGGCCTAGTAATGGGAAATGGTTTATAGTATTGCCATGATCTGCCAATCCTTCCCGTTGATACAAGGAGCATGAACATGCTTTTCTGTCGAATCTGTAGAAGAATGACGTCGATCTGTTCTTCTTGTCAGCCATTTTTAAGTTGGTCAGATATAGATATATATATGGTTTTTTTCGGATATATTGTTAGTGCCTTACTAAATGGAGGGGTGTGGATATTTTTCAATACTGAAATTTCGGTATATTGAAATTTGCTTGGTACGGTAAATCAGTATTGACATGATACCGATACCGAATGGTATATATACAATATACCGCCTAGCTCTACATGTGCCTCTATGTCCTCAAAATTAAGCACAGTCTCGCGGCCAAACTGACTGTGCCTTATTTTGCATGGTACAATGTATTAACTGGTCATAATACTCAAGGACGACTTCTGAAAGTTGTTTTATTATGAAAACATGAAACCCCTTGTTATTCTTTATTTGGAAAGGGTGCTGTTGTGTTGTATTAAAGAAAGACATGTTTTATTTAACGACGCACTCAACATATTTTATTTACGGTTATATGGTGTCAGACATATGGTTAAGGACCACACAGATATTGAGAGAGGAAACCTGCTGTTGCCACTTCATGGACTACTCTTTCTGATTAGCAGCAAGGGATCTTTTATATGCACCATTCCACAGACATGGTAGTACATACCACGGCCTTTGATGTACCAGTCGTGGTGCACTGGCTAGAACTAGAAATAGCCCAATGGGCCCACCGATGATCCCACACTGACCGCGCATCGAGCGAGCGCTGTACCACTGGGCTACGTCCCGCCCCTTTGTGTTATATTAAGACACTTGTTATAGTTTACCGTGTTGTCCTGCCTTCTGGCCGTAATGCCCTAAAAACAATCTCCATTGGTCTAGGTTAAATGACCTTTTCTTCTAATTTGCTCAATTCTAGGCCTGGATTCGAATGACTCAACTCCCATACTTCGGTCGCCAATTTAGACCCTCCCCTCCCCCCTGCTAAAATTCCTGGACATGCACGTCGGTTAATCTAGTAGTAAATAATTTTTTTTCTCAAATATCATGTTGGTAGAGGCAAAATAATACAGTTCTGTGAATTTTGTCATCTGAAATAATTTTGTTTACTATCCCATACTGTTGTTGTGTGTAAAAGTGAAATCTTTGACCCCCAAAACATACATTTGGACACCAAAATCATCTTCATATGACAAGCAGAAGCTGAAAAACATGTTTTGATAATTTTGGTGGCCATCTTGGATTTCGCCACCTGGCAGAGTTAGCCAACACTTTTGAGAGGATAACCCCTGCTACTTTTATTCAGAAGGCTTTGAAGATATGGAAACCACCTTCAAACCTTTGTCCCCGTAACTTGGTCACGGAACTGTATTATTTTGCCTCTACTATGTGGTGCCTTATTTCTTTCGCCCAGTATATATTGCAGGGATCGAGAGAGCAAGTAAAATATACACGGCCGGCTGTTACCTTTTTTCAATAGCAGCTCAAACGAAATATTTTTGGCTAAGACACAAATATGTATTAAACAGCATGGAGTGAGGGGACGGTTTGAGGGGGTGGGTGCATGAGGGGAGGGTTTGGGAGAGTGTATGAAAGTAAAGTAAAGTAAAGTAAAGTTTGTTTTATTTAACGACGCCACCAGAGCACAATGATTTTTTATCTGATCATCGGCTATTGGACGTCAAACATATGGTCATTCTGACACTGTTTTTTAGAGGAAACCCGCTGTCGCCACATAGGCTACTCATTTATGACAGGCAACAAGGGATCTTTTATTTGCGCTTTCCACAGGCAGGATAACACAAACCATGGCCTTTGTTGAACCAGTTATGGATCACTGGTTGGTGTAAGTGGTTTACACCTACCCACTGAACCTTGCGGAGCACTCACTCGGGGTTTGGAATCGGTATCTGGATTGAAAATCCCATGCCTCGACTGGGATCCGAACCAAGTACCTACCAGCCTGTAGACCGATGGCCTAACCACGATGCCACCGAGTCCGGTGAGAGAGTGTATGAGACCTCCGAGATGTATTTGAGAGCATTATGGTATTAAAATATGACAGAATCATGAGCCAAATAGCTGATGAGATAAACTTAAAACATACATACATGTATGTTGGCAGGGTTTTATTTCTAAAATTTTACTTGACACCCATGGCTTTAACTTTGGGAATTTTAGCATTGTTTTACAAAATTTTGGGAATTTTTAGTTTCATCTTAGTGAGCCTTGTTAGAATCGAAAAGACTAATACTATACATATACTTGTTTTTATTCAAATTAATATCTAGTCTTATGTATTGTTTTCAAAATATGCCTTTATATAATAATAAAAAAAGAGAATTATTTACATTGTTTGGGAATTTTTTACTCCAAAATTGGGAATAAAAAACAACAGCTTTTGAAGAATGGTGGGGAATGGTGCCGAATTATTGGAGTCTAGAAACATAGGTGATAAAACCCTGGAAGGTCTCTAGAAACATAGGTGATAAAACCCTGGTTGGTCTGTAGAAACATAGGTGATAAAACTCTGGTTGGTCTCTAGAAACATAGGTGATAAAACCCTGGTTGGTCTGTAGAAACATAGGTGATAAAACCCTGGTTGGTCTCTAGAAACATAGGTGATAAAACCCTGGTCTGTAGTCTGGTTGGTCTCTAGAAACATAGGTGATAAAACCCTGGTTGGTCTCTAGAAACATAGGTGATAAAACCCAGGAAGGTCTGTAGAAACAGGTGATAAAAGCCTGGTTGGTCTCTAGAAACATAGGTGATAAAACCCTGGTTGGTCTGTAGAAACATAGGTAATAAAACCCTGGTTGGTCTCTAGAAACATAGGTGATAAAACCCTGGAAGGTCTGTAGAAACAGGTGATAAAACCCTGGTTGGTCTCTAGAAACATAGGTGATGGTTGGTCTCTAGAAACATAGGTGATAAAACCCTGGTTGGTCTGTAGAAACATAGGTATAAAACCCTGGTTGGTCTCTAGAAACATAGGTGATAAAACCCTGGTTGGTCTCTAGAAACATAGGTGATAAAACCCTGGTTGGTCTGTAGAAACATAGGTGATAAAACCCTGGTTGGTCTTAGAAACATAGGTGATAAAACCCTGGTTGGTCTGAGAAACATAGGTGATAAAACCTGGTTGGTCTCTAGAAACATAGGTATGAAAACCCTGGTTGGTCTCTAGAAACATAGGTGATAAAACCCTGGTTGGTCTCTAGAAACATAGGTGATAAAACCCTGGTTGGTCTGTAGAAACATAGGTAATAAAACCCTGGTTGGTCTCTAGAAACATAGGTCTTCGGTTGGTCTCTAGAAACATAGGTGATAAAACCCAGGTAGAAACAGGTGATAAAAGCCTGGTTGGTCTCTAGAAACATAGGTGATAAAACCCTGGAAGGTCTCTAGAAACATAGGTGATAAAACCCTGGTTGGTGTTTAGAAACATAGGTGATAAAACCCTGGAAGGTCTCTAGAAACATAGGTGATAAAACCCTGGTTGGTCTGTAGAAACATAGGCGGTAAAACCCTGGTTGGTCTCTAGAAACATAGGCGATAAAACCCTGGTTGGTCTCTAGAAACAGGCGATAAAACCCTGGTTGGTCTGTAGAAACATAGGTGATAAAACCCTGGTTGGTCTCTAGAAACATAGGTGATAAAACCCTGGTTGGTCTGTAGAAACATAGGTGATAAAACTCTGGTTGGTCTCTAGAAACATAGGTGATAAAACCCTGGTTGGTCTGTAGAAACATAGGTAATAAAACCCTGGTTGGTCTCTAGAAACATAGGTGATAAAACCCAGGAAGGTCTGTAGAAACAGGTGATAAAAGCCTGGTTGGTCTCTAGAAACATAGGTGATAAAACCCTGGTTGGTCTGTAGAAACATAGGTAATAAAACCCTGGTTGGTCTCTAGAAACATAGGTGATAAAACCCTGGTTGGTCTCTAGAAACATAGGTGATAAAACCCTGGTTGGTCTGTAGAAACATAGGTAATAAAACCCTGGTTGGTCTCTAGAAACAGGCGATAAAACCCTGGTTGGTCTGTAGAAACATAGGTGATAAAACCCTGGTTGGTCTCTAGAAACATAGGTGATAAAACCCTGGTTGGTCTGTAGAAACATAGGTAATAAAACCCTGGTTGGTCTCTAGAAACATAGGTGATAACACCCAGGAAGGTCTGTAGAAACAGGTGATAAAAGCCTGGTTGGTCTCTAGAAACATAGGTGATAAAACCCTGGAAGGTCTCTAGAAACATAGGTGATAAAACCCTGGTTGGTGTTTAGAAACATAGGTGATAAAACCCTGGAAGGTCTCTAGAAACATAGGTGATAAAACCCTGGTTGGTCTGTAGAAACATAGGCGGTAAAACCCTGGTTGGTCTCTAGAAACATAGGCGATAAAACCCTGGTTGGTCTCTAGAAACAGGCGATAAAACCCTGGTTGGTCTGTAGAAACATAGGTGATAAAACCCTGGTTGGTCTCTAGAAACATAGGTGATAAAACCCTGGTTGGTCTCTAGAAACATAGGTGATAAAACCCTGGTTGGTCTCTAGAAACATAGGTGATAAAAGCCTGGTTGGTCTCTAGAAACATAGGTGATAAAACCCTGGTTGGTCTGTAGAAACACAGGTGATAAAACCCTGGTTGGTCTCTAGAAAACTGACCTGCGATGTTTTGCTGCCATTAGCAGGTGAATTTCTATTTGATATGCTAGGTTTAGGACAGCTTTTAATATTCTCTCTTCACAAGTGCTATTTTGAGCCCTGTCATGACATGTTTACAGGGGCGTCATCTAGATGTTGGTGGAGTGCTTGGTGGAGTGCTTGGTAGAGCACTTGCCTGGTGCGCTTGTATCATGGGATGAAACCACCTCAGTGAATCCATTCTCTGATTCAGCTTTTCCCCATCCCATTTAGTGCCCCATGACTGAGTGTGTTAATTGTCCCGTATTTGGAAATTTTAAAGTGCAAATAAAGAACCAAATGTTACATGTGCAATAATCGATGATTAATAAATCAGTGTGAAAGTTAAAGTTAAAGTTTGTTTTGTTTAACAACACCACTAGAGCACATTAATTAATCATTCGCTATTGGATGTCAAACCCGTGGTCATTTTGACACAATCATAGAGGGGGAACCTGCTACATTTTTCCATTAGTAACAATGGATCTTTTATATACACCATCCCACAGACAGGATAGCACATACCACAGCCTTTGATATACCAGTGACTCATGGTGCACTGGCTGGAACAGGAAATAGCTCAATGTGCCCACCAACGGGGATCGATCCTAGACCGACCGCACATCAGGCTTGTGCTTTACCACTGGACTACACCCCACCCAGAATAAATCAATGTGGTCTAGTGGTGTCATTAAAAACTTTCATTTTATTTCAAATGGATTAACTCTTAAATATGACCTTAATAGCATTATAGCTAAATACTATTGCATTGGAAAATGCCAGCAGTTGGGGTGGGGTGGGGAGGTTCAGTTACATATTAATTTGCCTTTTTAGTGGTGTGGGGGGAGAATACTTAATTTTCAGAGTTGGTAGAGGGCCAGTGACCCAACCCAATGCCGATAAGCACCTCTTACAGGGTTGCGGAAAGTACTCACCTGCTCACCAAATGCGAGTAAAAATTCTGACAGACGAGTTAAAAAATAGAACTACCAGTTTGATGGTCTACCTGTCTTTTTGATTTGGTTTGCCACGTGATGTTGATCACTTACCAAATGTTCTTAATAATGTTTTGTCAATATATCTATACATGTATATCATTTTAAGTGAAGACACTGTATAATATTGCTAATAATATATTGTTCTATAGACTGGCAGACTAGTAGAAATTCTGGTGAGCTAGTAAATTTTAGTTGGTTCTGGTCTGGCAGGGTAGTTAAATATTTTCCATTTCTGCATGTCTGTCTTATTTATCATAAATGATTAAATAACTGCAGCTGTTAAGAAAGTTGCATATAACTGGATAAATATATCTGGTAAATTCTTCTATTTATGTTTGATTGTGGTCCTAAACTGCAGTGCCGATTTCACATTTGTTGTTGACAGAACATGTGACGTTTGCTGGCCACACGAGACAATGGCTGAAGGAGGATTTGGGAGACGGTATGTATTTCTTCTTCTCTCTCTACCTCTGTCTCTCTCTCATTCTCTCTCTCTCATCCTCCCTCTCTCTTTCTACCTGTCTCTCTCTCTCTCTCTCTCTCTCTCTCTCTCTCTCTCTCTCTCTCTCTCTCTCTCTCTCTCTCTCTCTCTCTCTCTCTCTCTCTCTCTCTCTCTCTCTCTCTCTCACAATTACAGTATTCAGTAAGAAGAGCAGTATTTAAAAAATGGAGGGCAGGACGTAGCCCAGTGGTAAAATATTCGCCTGATGCACAGTCGGTTTAAGATCGATCCCTGTCTGTGGGCCCGTTAGGCTATTTCTCAGTCTAACCATCGCACCATGACTAAACCACCAAAGGCTGTAATATGTACTATCCTGTCTGTGAGATATAAAAGATCCCTTGCTACTAAAGGAAAAATGTAGCAGGTTTATTATTCTCTAAGACTATATGTCAAAAATTACCAAATGTTTGCCATCTAATAGCCGATTGTTAATAAATCAATGTGTTCTAGTGGTGTCGTTAAGCAAAACAAACTTTTAAACTTTAAAAAATGGTACCTTATACAGTAATCAAAATTACTCTAATACGTATTTTACAGGTCTCTGAGAATATATACTTTTCCATTTGTGAGTTGCACAAAAATACATTTTGGTAACCTATTTCCTTTTTGCATAATCTGTTACGCCTATGTAAATACTTCCTAAATTTAATGTCGTTCCTCTTGGTTTTTTTGTGTGGGTTTTTTGTGTGGGTTTTTTTGTTTTTCTTGTTTTGTATGTATAAACTTATTTTTCTCAATATAGGGTGTATACTACCAAATCAAATCCCATAGATGACAATAGTAACATATGTGGCTAAAACTCCTACCTGCAGCATATAAATTGACATAAATGCCACTGATATAAATACTACCACACCTCACCCTTAAAGTGAATCAGAAAAAATTGGGGGTCCAGCTGCTCATTTCCGAGATAACGGGCAGCATCTATGTTCCCACACAAAATTTGAGTACGTTTTTTTTACAGGTACCGCATACATGTTTCAAGCACAAGACTACTTGACACAGTGGTACTAGATGAAATAAAATTGCATACATTTTTTGCCCAAATAAAACTATTTGTTTTTACAACCAACACACTCACATTTATCACCAATCACAGGACTTGTGGTGTTAATTAACTTCTCTATCAAAACTAGAGTGCACCTTGAACTTTTAACCAGCCGGAAATTATTTGGTTTAGTACTACCTAAAGCTTGTAAGAGGATGAATCAGCACTATCCCTAACATTAACAAATTCTTTCTGGGATATATATATATATATATATATATATATATATATATATATATATATATATATATATATATATATATATACAGATACATATATATATATACCAAAAAATAAATAAGTAAATAAAATTAAAGCATGAACCAAAAATAGGTTTAAAAATTAAATTTGTGTGAGTAATTTTCAGAGGTCTGTTTTATATGAAAAATCTTATCTTGAATCAGCCGGCCAACCAAGATATTACCATAAATTACATGTTTTCCACAATATCTTATCTTGAATCAGCCGGCCAACCAAGATATTACCGTAAATTACATGTCTTCCACAAAATCTCATCTTGAATCAGCCGGCCAACCAAGATATTACCGTAAATTATATGTCTTCCACAAAATCTCATCTTGAATCAGCCGGCCAACCACGATATTACCGTAAATTACATGTCTTCCACAAAATCTTATCTTGAATCAGCCGGCCAACCAAGATATTACCGTAAATTACATGTCTTCCACAAAATCTTATCTTGAATCAGCCGGCCAACCACATATTACTGTAAATTACATGTCTTCCACAATATCTTATCTTGAATCAGCTAACCAACCAAGATATTACCGTAAATTACGTCTTCCACAAAATGAAGGAAATCCATTGTTGTTAATGTTCTCAACTGCAGCAAAATAATGATTACCTCCCTTTCCATCAACACGAGCACACGGAGATTCTAAGTTTGTTTATGTTAATAAAACAGATAGAATTTGTTAGTTGTTAAGTTCTTGAAATTCTGTCTTCTAATTTACTTGGGGGCTGGATGTAGCCCGGTGCTAGCCTGAGACATGGCGGTTATAAGATCGATCCCCGTCGGTGGGCCCATTGGGCTATTTCTCATTCCAGCCAGTGCTCCCCATTTGGTGTAACAAACACTGTGGTACCGGTATATACTACACTATGTATGGAATGATGCATATAAAAGATATCTTGTTGCTAACTGAAAAGAATAGCCCATGGCATGATGGTTGCGGGTTTCCTCTCTGATTATATGTCACAGGATTTGAACACATGGGCGGATCTAGCAGGGTTTCCTGTGACCCTCCCAACTTGTTTAACTACTTTAAAACCCTCCAGAAATTCATCACCCATGATATGTAATACTAAATTAATCTAAAAACATATTTCTGAGTGTCTTTATTTCAAAATGTTCTGAAGAGCATGCCCCAGCCCCAGCCCCAGCCCCAGCCCCAGCCCCAGCCCCAGCCTCAGCCCCAGCCCCAGCAGATCTGGCTCCCTTTAGGAGCTGAGCTCATTTACTTTTGACAAACTCAACTTGTCCTTTTCAGAATTTTGTGTCACCCTCTTTACAAGTCCTGCAACATAATTACAATACTCTTTATATATGCACCTGTATTTTGATTTTGTATTATGTTTAATATAATTATGCAGGCCTCGAACTTAAGAATTTGTTGCCTATGACAATTAAAAAACCATTGCGGTGAATGAAACAGCCCACCAATGACAATGTAAAGCTTGACTATATTTCCAAGTGTACAAATGTTAAAAACTGGCAGATAATGTACACCAGTTGTTATTGAGGACTTTTACTAATGGCAATAATATTTATCCAGCAGCACAACTCTTGACAAAAGTGCTGTTGGCGATGCTCCCGACCTACGGTAATTTATATCATTATGGTTGCAATTGTTGTTGGTGCCATTGTTAAGTTCTAACCCTGTTACATAAGGACAGTCAACATTATTGTCCACACTAATAAAATAACCTCCACACTAGTGTTAACCCTTCCCTCTACACTAGTGTTAACCCATCCCTCCACACTAGCGTTTACCTCCTTTCTCCACACTAATTTTAACCCCTCCCTCCACACTAGTGTTAACCTCCTCTCTCCACACTAGTGTTAACCTCCTTTCTCCACACTAGTTTTAGCCCCTCCCTCCACACTAGTGTTAACCTCCTCTCTCCACACTAGTGTTGACTCCTTCCTCCACACTAGTGTTAACCCCTCCCTCTACACTCATGTTAACCCTTCCCTCCACGCAAGTGTTAACCCTTCCATCCACACTAGTGTTAACCCCTCCCTCCACTTTAGTGTTAATCCTTTCCTCCACACTAGATTTAACCTCCTCTCTCTATACTAGTGTTAACCTCCTCTCTCCACACTAGTGTTAACCTCTCTCTCCACACTAGTGTTAACCTTCTCTCTCCACACTAGTGTTAACCCCCCTTCACACTAGTGTTAACCCCCTCCACACTAATGTTAACCCCTCCCTCGACACTAATGTTAACCCTTCTCTTCACACGAGGGTTAAATCTTCCCTTCACACATGTGTTAAACCTTCCTTCCACACTAGTGTTAACCCTTCCCTCCACACTAGTGTTAACCCTTCCCTCCACACTAGTGTTAACCCTTCCCTCCACACTAGTGTTAACCCTCCCTTCACACTAGTGTTAATCCTTCCCTTCACACTAGTGTTAACCCATCCCTCCACACCAGTGTTAACCCTTCCCATCACACAAGTGTTAACACTTCCCTTCACACTAGAGTTAACCCTTCCCTTCACACACGTGTTAACCCTATATTCCACACTAGTGTTAACCCCTCCCTCTACACTAGTGTTAACCCCTCCCTCCACACCAGTGTTAACCCCTCCCTCCACACTAGTATTAACCCCTCCCTTCACATAAGTGTTAACCCTTCCCTTCACACTAATGTTAACCCTTCCCTTCACACAAGTGTTAACCCTACCTTCCACACTAGTGTTAACCCCTCCCTCTACACTAGTGTTAACCCCTTGCTCCACACTAGTGTTAACTCCTTGCTCCACACTAGTGTTAACTCCTTGCTCCACACTAGTATTAACCCCTTTCTCCACACTAGTGTTAACCCCTTGCTCCACACTAGTGTTAACTCCTTGCTCCACACTAGTGTTAACCCCTTTCTCCACACTAGTGTTAACCTCGTCTCTCCACACTAGTGTTAACCCCTTGCTCCACACTAGTGTTAACTCCTTGCTCTAGTTAGCTTAGTAACTGGTTTAACGTGTCCATATACCACTAGGGTTTCGAAAACGCCTATTCCGAGTCCGGCCTCCGATATGATCGGGGGTCTGACTCGGGACAGGGATAACCTAACAAATAGGGTCAATTTTGAAATTTTGAATATTAACGCCAAAAGTATTGAAAAGGGGAAAACTGGAGTTAATAAGTTTTGGCTGCACCCTTAAAGAAAAATATTAGCATTCCTTACCTATATAAATTATTAATATAATATAATTTCGGCGCAAATTTAGATGGGCTGGTCTAAAATTAATAATAATTCTTAAACAATATTCATTAAAGGGACATTCCTGACTTTGCTGCATTGTAAGATGTTTTCGACTAATAAAATAGTTCTACGATTAAACTTACATATTACATCTATTTTCTTGTTTAGAATATCAGTGTCTGTATATACAATGTGTTTCTGGTCGTCTTAATATTTGTAACAAGCCCAAACTGGATTTTGTTTTCAAATAATTTCGTACATACGACAAAAATATATTTTAGGAACTAAAATGAAATTTAACCTAGTACAAATATTATAACGATCAGAAAGGCGTTTAATATACAGTCACTAATATTGTATGCATAAAAATATATTTTATATATAATTATAATCGTTAAAAAGTCTCTGTTAGTCGATAACATCTTTAAAATTGCAGCAAAGGGGCTGCCAGTCATATTTTAAACATTGGTGTGACCAGGTGAGGGTCGGGAGGGAGGGGAGGCCAGCCCTACACAAAACCTAAGGCCGAACCGCCTACGCATATAGCCCCAAAGAATGCCCTAACTCCTGGCATCCCATCACTCCCACCCCCCACCGTGTCCAACCGCAGTTCAGTCCAATCCTGGCAGCCTACTAGTTGCTTAGGAAGTTATTATATCTTCCCAAACCGGCGTCACTTGAAGAGTGATGCCAAAGGGTTATAAGAGTTTAATTGCTGGTGCCACTAGGGGAGTGGCACAAAAAATCCAGCAATGGTGAATTTAATATTTTGTTTCAAGTACCAAGCCTGCCAGAAGGAGAGAGATGAACCTGGCCGATCCATGGAAAAACAGGCGACTCCTCAGTTGTCCTCTAAAACAACACGATTAAGTAATTTAGAAGACGCGGCGAACACTTTAATCTATAATACCTAGGGCAGTAGATGAGGTAATATTAACCAAGCCACTACCAAAGGCACAGACCAGACACCTGCCCTGTTAAATTACATAATTTTTTTTTTTATTATTAAAAATATAAAATAATGATTAAAATATGGATAAAATATACATAAACATAAACCTATCAAATTTATTTACCAAAAAAAAAAAAAAAAAAAAAAAAAAAAAAAAAAAAAAAAAAAAAAAAAAAAAAAAAAAAAAAAAAAAAATAAATAAATAAATAAAATAATATAAAAGGAAAAAAAACAAAAAAAAAAAACCACACAACCAAAGCCAAAATTAAAAGATACACATATTTATAACATGTAATTTTCCGGAAGGTGGAGGGGATTACTGCCAGATAAGCCCCCACCCAATGTCAATGAATGGTGGATCTTTCATTTCAGGCAATGTGTCTAGAAATTACCTTGAAAAGTTAGGCAATGTGTATATTGCCTGAAATATTTAGGCAATATACAGATTGCCTGAGCGAATCAGTTACTTTACAAATTGCCTGAAATTTTCAGGCATTCTACAGATTGCCTGGTTTTACACATTGACTGTAACATATACACAGCTAAAAGAAATGTCCCCATCCAGCACCATAAAAGTTTGGTAGAGCTGGTAGAGACATATAAATTGATTAAAAAGAAAAAATATGTTAAATAATATCTTTAATTATTAAAACGCGATTAACCTGGCCCCGGAGAAACGCAGCCTTGCTCCACACTAGTGTTAACCTCCTCTCTCCACACTAGTGTTAACCCCTTGCTCCACACTAGTGTTAACTCCTTGCTCCACACTAGTGTTAACCCCTTGCTCTACACTAGTGTTAACTCCTTGCTCCACACTAGTGTTAACCCCTTGCTCCACACTAGTGTTAACCCCTTGCTCCACACTAGTGTTAACTCCTCTCTCCACACTAGTGTTAACCCCTTGCTCCACACTAGTGTTAACCTCCTCTCTCCACACTAGTGTTAACTCCTTGCTCCACACTAGTGTTAACTCCTTGCTCTACACTAGTGTTAACTCCTTGCTCCACACTAGTGTTAACCTCCTCTCCACACTAGTGTTAACTCTTTGCTCTACACTAGTGTTAACTCCTTGCTCCACACTAGTGTTAACCCCTTGCTCCACACTAGTGTTAACCCATCCCTCCACACTAGTGTTAACTCCTTGCTCCACACTAGTGTTAACCCATCCCTCCAAACTAGTGTTAACCCCTTGCTCCACACTAGTGTTAACTCCTTGCTCCACACTAGTGTTAACTCCTCTCTCCACACTAGTGTTAACTCCTTGCTCTACACTAGTGTTAACTCCTTGCTCTACACTAGTGTTAACCTCCTCTCTCCACACTAGTGTTAACTCCTTGCTCTACACTAGTGTTAACTCCTTGCTCTACACTAGTGTTAACTCCTTGCTCTACACTAGTGTTAACCTCCTCTCTCCGCACTAGTGGAACCCCTCTCTCCACACTAGTGTTAACCCTTCCCTCCACATTAGTTGTCACTACACAAATGTCATCTGCCATTGAAGCCGATGCTAAATTGCCCAACTTGAAATGCAGATTACCAATAGAACATACACCATTGCGAACATACATTATATAAGCATTTATTTTCACTCCAAAATTGAGAACATTTCTGTCTCAGTTTTTTGCTATATGACCGCATCTGGCTGTAGTACCAGTCCGAACAGGTGGTTCATTAACCGATTCACTCTGGCTGTCTCTTGCGCTATACATCCATGTCCCAAAAGGTCAATGCACAATATTACAAAATAACATGGGCAAAATACAGTCAGAAGACTTACCATTAAACATACATATTGTTTTAATTCTTCACCATTTCCTGGAAGTGAATATGTTAACCATAACATGTGTCACAATTAGGAACTATAGTGGACTGTGATGAATGAACTCTCACCCGCAAGTGATCTGTATAGTAAGACCTTAAAGTCTAATAACAGATTTTGTCAAACTTGGTTTGAAATCAGTTTGATAACTTGGGTCATTTACACCATGAAAAGCTATACTGGACCAGTGTAACTTATGAACTCTAAACAATACACCAAAAGATAAGATGCACCATACCATCTAATAAAACTTCATATCACATTGTTACTCCTTGGTCATCCACACAATAGATGGCCATCAAACAAACAGCCACTATATGGTAATGTATGACCTTGTTGGTAGTTCTGATATAGGGCACATACAAAGAAGCTAATTATCTAGTTAGTTCATTAAAAATATTAGTTTTCATCAATTGTTGCTATGGGCAACAATTGTTTCATAGTGAAGTGTTGAAATCCTGGTTTTTTCCTGTATATTTCAGCATGAAGATCCACACATTATTAATGGCAGATACAAATTCTACTTTTATAGTAGAATACTATGTTATATATTCACAATACCATCAAAACTGTTTGTCACTATGACTGTACATTCGAAAAAATTCATTATGCACAAAATCACAGAAATTAGGGTGAATTTGGATATTGACCTTGTGACCTTGAATTGTGACCTTTTACAATGAGAAACTCAGTGTTAGACACTCAGATCAATTTGTATATTACATGTAAGAACACTAGAATATACATTTTGACACACACACCCCTAAAAATTAAAATAAAATAAAAATAAAATAAAATAAAAATATAATAAAAATATAAATAATAAAAGTAAATAAAATTGACATTGCAATATTTACCCAAATAGGGCCCCCATAAGCTTAGTTCAAATCCACATCGATGTAATTACCTTTTATAAGGATGCTACACTAGTACATTTTCATTTTGGCTTGCTAAACTTATATTTTTTGTGATAAACAGTAATTTCATGTTTTACATTATGGTCTCACTACACAGATGTCATCTGCCATTGAAACCCATGTTAAATTGCCCAACTTCAAATAAAGATTACCAATAGAACGGGTTCTCATTGGCACTAACAACATACACCATTGTGAACATCATTATATAAGCATTTATTTTCACTCCAAAATTGAGAACATTTCCGTCTCAGTTTTTTGCTATATGACCGCATCTGGCTGTAGTACCGGTCCGAACAGGTGGTTCATTAACCAATTCACTCCGGCTGTCTCTTGCGCTATACATCCATGTCCCAAAAGATTGATGCACAATATTACAAAATAACATGGGCAAAATACAGCCAGAAGGCTTACCATTAAACATACATATTGTTTTAATTCTTCACCATTTCCAAGAAGTGAATATGTGAACCATAACTATAGTGGACCGTGATGAATGAACTCTCACCCGAAAGTGATCTGTGTAGTGAGACCTTAGTGTTAGCCTCCTCTCTCCACACTAGTTTTAACCACTCCATCCACACTAGTGTTAACCCTTCCCTCCACACTAGTGGTAACTCCTCTCTTCAGACTAGTGTTAACCCTTCCCTCCACACTAATGGTTACTCCTTCCTCCACACTAGTATTAACCCCTCCATCAGCATTAGTGTTAACCTCCTCCCTCCACACTAGTGTTAACCATCTCTCTCCATGCTAGTGATAACTCCAACATCCACACTAGTGTTAACCCCTCCCTCCACACTAGTGTTAACCTATCTCCACACTAGTATTAACCCCTCCATCAGCATTAGTGTTAACCTTCTCCCTCCACACTAGTGTTAACCTCTCCCTCCACACTAATGGTTACCCCTTTGTCTACACTAGTGTTAACCATCTCTCTTCATGCTAGTGTTAACTCCAACCTCCACACTAGTGTTAACCCTTCCCTCCACACTAGTGTTAACCTCTCTCCACACTAGTATTAACCCTCCCCCACACTAGTGTTAACCCTTCCCTCCACACTAGTGTTAACCTCCTCTCTCCACGATAGTGTTAATACCTCCTTCCACACTAGTATTAACCCCTTCATCCACAGCAGTATTAACTCTTCCTTCCACACTAGTATTAACCCCTTCCTCCACAGCAGTGTGAACTCTTCCCTCCACACTAGTATTAACCCCTTCCTCCACAGCAGTGTTAACTCTTCCCTCCACACTAGTGTTAACCCCTTCCTCCACACTAGTGTTAACCCCTTCCTCCACACTAGTATTAACCCCTTCCTCCACAGCAGTGTTAACTCTTCCCTCCACACTAGTGTTAACACCTTCCTCCACAGCAGTGTGAACTCTTCCTTCCACACTAGTATTAACCCCTTCCTCCACACTAGTGATAACCTCTCCCTCCACACTAGTATTAACCCCTTCCTCCACACCAGTGTTAACTCTTCCTTCCACACTAGTATTAACCCCTTCCTCCACACCAGTGTTAACTCTTCCCTCCACACTAGTATTAACCCCTCCCTCCACACTAGTATTAACCCCTTCCTCCACAGCAGTGTTAACTCTTCCTTCCACACTAGTATTAACCCCTTCCTCCACAGCAGTGTTAACTCTTCCCTCCACACTAGTGTTAATCCCTCCCTATACTAGTATTAACCCCTCCATTCACACCGGTGTTAACCCCTCATTCCACATTAATTTACTGTTTGTATGTTGTAAAAATGTTGATACTTGTGTATTATAGCCGTCTTTGATTGCTGAAATCATACTTTACTTAGATTTTATTGTTCAGATTGTCCATTATCGTACATCTGAAGTGTTTAGGGTCATTCTGGTGTTTTTAATATAACAAAATGGATTATTTTTCAAATATTTGAAAATGCACGTGCGTCTGAAAAGTAACAGTTATGGAGTCGAGTTCTAGTCTATTTTAAAGGTATTTCACCATTTCTACTCTTGTTTCTACTCTTATTTCACTCTGTTACAGGTTTGTAGATTAACTAAATTTCCAGTAGGATCAATATGCTGCATTACCCCCCACCCCACACCCCAAAAACAAACAAAAACCCCCACACTAGTGTTACCCCCCCCCCCCCCCCCCCCCCCCCCCCCCCGCACAAAACAAAAAACAAATTACAAGAAAACGTTTTATGGTGGTTTTCTGTAGCATAAGGTCTGGAGAGGAACATAATGAAAGTTGGTCGAAATTGGAATTCCAGAAAAGGTCTAAATATGACGTAGAAAAAGATGGCCACCAATGTTGAAAAATGTCTTTAAAATCTACTCATATCTGTTAAATTAAAAAATCTCTCACAACTTCTGTGTAAAGATTACCTATAATATTCATTATATTACTAAAGGTATAATTCCTGAAGGTGACAAACCGGCCCTAATCTTGGCAGAGAAATGAGCGGGTTTTTTGCTGAAAGTCCGCTCAAGTCACCAAGTTATTAGCAGTAGTGAGAAGTCAAAGTCCGCTCAAGTCACCAAGTTATTAGCAGTAGTGAGAAGTCAAAGTCCGCTCAAGTCACCAAGTTATTAGCAGTAGTGAGAAGTCAAAGTCCACTCAAGTCACCAAGTTATTAGCAGTAGTGAGAAGTCAAAATCCACTCAAGTCACCAAGTTATTAGCAGTAGTGAGAAGTCAAAGTCCGCTCAAGTCACCAAGTTATTAGCAGTAGTGAGAAGTCAAAGTCCGCTCAACTCACCAAGTTATTAGCAGTAGTGAGAAGTCAAAGTCCGCTCAAGTCACCAAGTTATTAGCAGTAGTGAGAAGTGGAAGTCCGCTCAAGTCACCAAGTTATTAGCAGTAGTGAGAAGTGGAAGTCAGCTCAAGTCACCAAGTTATTAGCAGTAGTGAGAAGTCAAAGTCCGCTCAAGTCACCAAGTTATTAGCAGTAGTGAGAAGTCAAAGTCCGCTCAAGTCAACAAGTTATTCCACAGTAGTGAGAAGTCAAAGTCCACTCAAGTCACCAAGTTATTAGCAGTAGTGAGAAGTCAAATTCCACTCAAGTCACCAAGTTATTAGCAGTAGTGAGAAGTCAAAGTCCGCTCAAGTCACCAAGTTATTAGCAGTAGTGAGAAGTCAAAGTCCGCTCAAGTCACCAAGTTATTCCACAGTAGTGAGAAGTCAAAGTCCGCTCAAGTCACCAAGTTATTAGCAGTAGTGAGAAGTGGAAGTCCACACAAGTCACCAAGTTATTAGCAGTGTGAGAAGTCAAAGTCCGCTCAAGTCACCAAGTAGTATTAGCAGTAGTCCACAGTGAAAGTCCACTCAAGTCACCAAGTTATTAGCAGTAGTGAGAAGTCTTCCCTCCACACAAGTGTTAAGTCCTAGCAGTACACTAGTGTTAGTCCCCTCCTCCACAGTCACCAACTCTATTCCACAGTAGTGTTAGAAGTCAAATTCCACACAGTGTTAACTTATTCCACAGTAGTGAGAAGTCAAAGTCCAGTGTTAACTCTTCCCTCCACACTAGTCACCAAGTCAGCAGTGTTAACTCAAAGTCACCACACTAGTGTTAACCCCTAGCAGTAGTGAGAAGTCAAAGTCCACTCAAGTCACCAAGTTATTAGCAGTAGTGTTAAGTCAAAGTCCGCTCAACACTAGTCACTAGTGAGAGTGTTAACTCCGCTCCCTCCACACTAGTGAGCCCCTTGAGAAGTCACAGTCAGTGTTAAGTCACCCCTCCACACTAGTGTTAGTGAGAAGTGGAAGTCCCTCCACACTAGTATCACCAAGTTATTAGCAGTAGTGAGAAGTCAAAGTCCGCTCAAGTCACCAAGTGTTACACTAGTGAGAAGTCAAAGTCCACACTAGTGAACCCCTTCCTCCACACTAGTAGTTAAGTCTTCCTCCACTCAAGTCAACTCCTTAGCACTAGTGTTAACCCCTCCCTCCACAGCACCAAGTTATTCCACAGAGTGAGAACCCCTTCCTCCACACAAGTCACCAAGTTATTAGCAGTAGTGAGAAGTCAAAGTCCACACAGTGTCAACTCTTTATTAGCAGTAGTGAGAAGTGGAAGTCCACAGCAGTGTTAACACTAGTATTAACCCCTTCCTCCACACCAGTGTTAACTCTTCTCCCTCCACACTAGTGTTAACCCCTTCCTCCACAGTAGTGTTAAGTCCTTCCTCCACACTAGTCATTAACCCCTTCCTCCAGTGCAGTGTTAACCAAGTCCACACTAGTATTAACCTCTTCCTCCACAGTGTTAGCAGTTGAGAAGTGGAAGTCAGCTCAAGTCACCAAGTTATTAGCAGTAGTGAGAAGTCGTCCTCCACTCCACACCAGTTAACTCTTCCCTCCACACTAGTCAAAGTCAGCTCAAGTCACCAAGTTATTAGCAGTAGTGAGAAGTCAAAGTCAGCTCAAGTCACCAAGTTATTAGCAGTAGTGAGAAGTCAAAGTCCGCTCAAGTCACCAAGTTATTAGCAGTAGTGAGAAGTCAAAGTCCGCTCAAGTCACCAAGTTATTAGCAGTAGTGAGAAGTGGAAGTCCGCTCAAGTCACCAAGTTATTAGCAGTAGTGAGAAGTCAAAGTCCGCTCAAGTCACCAAGTTATTAGCAGTAGTGAGAAGTGGAAGTCCGCTCAAGTCACCAAGTTATTAGCAGTAGTGAGAAGTCAAAGTCCGCTCAAGTCACCAAGTTATTAGCAGTAGTGAGAAGTGGAAGTCAGCTCAAGTCACCAAGTTATTAGCAGTAGTGAGAAGTCAAAGTTCGCTCAAGTCACCAAGTTATTAGCAGTAGTGAGAAGTCAAAGTCCGCTCAAGTCACCAAGTTATTAGCAATAGTGAGAAGTCAAAGTCCGCTCAAGTCACCAAGTTATTAGCAGTAGTGAGAAGTCAAAGTCCGCTCAAGTCACCAAGTTATTAGCAGTAGTGAGAAGTGGAAGTCAGCTCAAGTCACCAAGTTATTAGCAGTAGTGAGAAGTCAAAGTCCGCTCAAGTCACCAAGTTATTAGCAGTAGTGAGAAGTCAAAGTCCACTCAAGTCACCAAGTTATTAGCAGTAGTGAGAAGTCAAAGTCCGCTCAAGTCACCAAGTTATTAGCAGTAGTAAGAAGTCAAAGTCCACTCAAGTCACCAAGTTATTAGCAGTAGTGAGAAGTCGAAATCGCTGTAATAATCTGAACTTAATTCAATTTCAAAACGAAATCACACAACAGACGTCAAGACCCCGACTAGATTATTGTCACCTGGCACCTTATGCTGTATATTGGCCAATGTTTCTTCTGTATCCTGTAGCAATCGTGAACTGGCCTATTAACGGGAAATGGTGTCTGCACTCACGCACTGTAATGTATGCTTTTATTTTTTGGGAGTTAGTGCATTTATTTGAAATTGTGACCCTACTATTCATGTCAATTTTTATGGGTTAAAACTAGGGTTTAATGGAAGACATATTTAGTCTGTTGGTGTTTTACATTTCAGCCTGAATAACTGTGATGGAAATCGACAAAATCATCCCGATGACAGAAACGACTTTGATCTTCCAGATGATGATGACGTGGCTCGCCCTTTTCATGGAGGAGTTCGTGGTGGTGAGAGACATCGACCCCGGGGTGATCGTGGGAGAGGACGTGGTGGAGGTCATGATGGAAGAGGTCGAGGTGGTAGAGGTCAAGGTGGAATGCACGAGGAACGTCCTGATGGCCAAAATCGAGATCAGGCTGATGGTAGAGGTGGTGGCAGAGGATTTCAGCGAGGCAGAGGCATGGGACAAAGAAGTGGTCAGATCAGGAGACTAAATTACAAACAACTGGTGGACCTTAAATCTAAGGATGCATCTGACATAGTGATGAAATTATCTTCAGAACAAGCTGCTTTTGCTGATTTATTACAGAGTGACATGTCTCCTTCCACGATGAAAGTCATGTTACATCTGTTGGCAACAGCATGTAGCACAAATTCTGCGAAGATGCACCTCTTTGAGATCATAACAGTAGTTGAAAAGTCAATATTTTTAAAGGAAACTGTAACCGCAGCTTTAACAGCTCTTACTGCCAAATCTGATCCTGAGGATGCTAGAGGAGACCGAGAATTCTTAAAAAATCTACTGACTCTACTTCAATACTTATCCACTTCTTTTCCACACTCAGTAGTCACAATCTCAGGACTTCAAGATGTCCTCAAACTAACTATAGTAGAATTGAAGGACACAGTCAATAACGATGTTGTTGATGAAGAAATACTCGAAATGATGACTGATCTTGACGATCTGAAGGGAAAGATGTTTACAAAAATACAGGCCAACATAGAGGAAAAGAGAATGACTGTACAGCCAGGAGCAAAGCCTCCGGATAATTTCCGTGTCTTGTCTGTATTTCCAACAGAGCAGGATATTTACCCTGATAAAGATGGCCCATACCTTAGAAAAAATAGAGCAATGGGGAGATATACAGATCTGAATGAGTATTTGGATATTCAGTTCAGACTACTGAGGGAGGACTTCATTTGTCCACTGCGAGAAGGCATTGATGACTACCTGCAGCCTAAAGAAGTGCATGGGAGACGGAGGATCAAAGACATCAGGGTCTACAATGATGTCAGAATGCTGAGGACTGTGTGTGCATGGCGTGGGCTGCTGCACAGACTGGAGTTTGACGTCAGCAAGCTGAAGTGAGTTAGGTGGGAAAACACCAAGCGTCTCATCTACGGATCTTTAGTGTGCCTTTCTCACGACACCTTCCACACATACCGCTTTGCAACAGTCTCAGAACGTGATCCCAAGATGCTGGGGCAGGGTTTGGTCGATGTCTTCTTTGAAGATGGTTTGAATTGGGAAGCAGATCTGTTAGAAGACACTAGATTCGTTATGGTGGAGACGACTGCTTACTTTGAAGCTTACCGTCATGTCCTCAAGGGCCTCCAGGAAATAGAGGAAGGACAATTTCCTTTTGAGAAGTACATCATTGCATGTGAGAATGAGGTGTCACCACCGAAATATCTCCGAAATAGGCGAACTGTGCAGTTTGATCTTCGACCTCTTGTAGACGAAAATATCGTAATCCGGGAGGATGAGGCTCTGAGAAGGCAACGGAGGATTGTGAATTATCAATTCAGTGCAGAGTCGCGATGTGCTGAAAGTGTGGAAATTCTCAATCTTAGGAGCTGGCCAAGGCCAGACCAGCTGCACCTCGATCAGTCTCAGTACGAAGCGCTACAGACGGCGTTAACAAAGGAATTTGTCGTGACACAAGGCCCCCCAGGAACTGGAAAGACGTACGTTGGGCTAAAAATAGTGAAAGCTTTACTTCACAATGCTAGCATATGGAATTCTGGACATCAGTCCCCGATGTTGATTGTTTGCTACACAAATCATGCACTTGACCAGTTTCTGGAAGGCATTGATTCATTTTTCAAAGGAAATATAATCAGAGTTGGGGGTCGTGCCGGTGAGGATATGGCAAAGCACTCGCTAAAGGTGAAGAAACAAGCGCTTAGAAAATTACAGGATATGAGACAAATTGCTGGAGTTCGCTTTAATTGCACTAAAAGCATGATGGAGGTAAAGTTGGAGATAGAACGCAGTGGGGCTCAGATGGAAGCATCAGAGAGGGAAATTCTTCATGAGGACATGCTGCGACCTTTTATGGACAACTGTTACGACCAGATGACGTGTGTCGAGTTGCCACAGCAGCAAGAAATACCATCCATGATGGTCGAGTGGCTTGGTTTGGAACAGATGCTTGGAGAGACTCAGGTGGCAGTACAACAGGGTCGGGAAGATGATAATCTGCATGATAAACAAGAAGATGAAATTGCTGTTGAAGAAGA